>NW_026511437.1:0-68596 GCF_027579735.1 Bombina bombina
CACAGTCATACAGTGCTGAGGTGCAGGTGCTGCAGTGAGTTACATGCGCATCATAAAGAGACATAACACACAGTCATACAGTGCTGGGGTGCAGGTGCTGTAGTGAGTTACATGCGCATCATAAAGAGACATAACACACAGTCATACAGTGCTGGGGTGCAGGTGCTGCAGTGAGTTACATGCGCATCATAAAGAGACATAACACACAGTCATACAGTGCTGGGGTGCAGGTGCTGCAGTGAGTTACATGCACATCATAAAGAGACATAACACACAGTCATACAGTGCTGAGGTGCAGGTGCTGCAGTGAGTTACATGCGCATCATAAAGAGACATAACACACAGTCATACAGTGCTGGGTGCAGGTGCTGCAGTGAGTTACATGCACATCATAAAGAGACATAACACAGTCATACAGTGCTGGGGTGCAGGTGCTGCAGTGAGTTACATGCGCATCATAAAGAGACATAACACACAGTCATACAGTGCTGAGGTGCATGTGCTGCAGTGAGTTACATGCGCATCATAAAGAGACATAACACACAGTCATACAGTGCTGAGGTGCAGGTGCTGCAGTGAGTTACATGCGCATCATAAAGAGACATAACTCAGTCATACAGTGCTGGGGTGCAGGTGCTGCAGTGAGTTACATGCACATCATAAAGAGACATAACACAGTCATACAGTGCTGGGGTGCAGGTGCTGCAGTGAGTTACATGCACATCATAAAGAGACATAACACAGTCATACAGTGCTGGGGTGCAGGTGCTGCAGTGAGTTACATGCGCATCATAAAGAGACATAACACACAGTCATACAGTGCTGGGGTGCAGGTGCTGCAGTGAGTTACATGCGCATCATAAAGAGACATAACACAGTCATACAGTGCTGGGGTGCAGGTGCTGCAGTGAGTTACATGCGCATCATAAAGAGACATAACACAGTCATACAGTGCTGGGGTGCAGGTGCTGCAGTGAGTTACATGCACATCATAAAGAGACATAACACACAGTCATACAGTGCTGAGGTGCAGGTGCTGCAGTGAGTTACATAATTAATTAAATGCCCTATCCTCCTGGCTTGCTGGAAAACCTTAATAACTGGAGCCATAAAACTGGCTCAACACATAACTATGTACAAATAATAACTGGAGCCATAGAACTGACTCAACAACTTAACTATGTACAACTATCACTCTTAAATAACTTTGTATAAAACTGTAATACTTAAATAACCACGCAGACACAGATATATGGGAAAAGACCCGAAGGTCGCATTTATTGTAGAACGTGAGAACCGGCTGGACTCAACGGGGCCAGCTAAAACATGTGGCGGCAATCTAGCTAGGAGTAGGGACCCCCTGCTAGGAGAATGGACCGCGCCCGTGAATGCCCACACAAGCGGAGCTCAGCTGCCGCAGAAGCTTAGGGAGTTCTCGGCATCTTAGAATGGGAGGGACCCCAGGCGCGCGCCTGCAGAGATCACCCTCCCCTGGGCAGCCGTCACTCTACCTCTGATGGCAAACCGGGGCGCGGACCAACCGCCTAACCAGGGTGTAAAGTAACGATCTCCGAACCAGTAGGACCAGGTGTGACTAGACGCGTCTCCATGCCACTACCTGGGGAGTCATAAACTACCGTCCTTGGACTTAAGGAAACAAGCCGCGTAGCTCTCATCCAGCCTCGGACACCTAGCTGAAACACCCTGGTGATGTAGCAGCCTAAAGATTGCCGTGTGAACAAGTGCAGGGAGGGAGGGAGGGACGCTGTGAAGACGAGCTGGAAAAGAGGGTTTGGGCCTTGGGAGCTGACTACTTAAAGGTAAGCTAAACCCCACCCTCACTAATGCAACATTGTTGCAACCTTCACAGCAGCACACTCCTAAGGGCCTTAATTATTATGGTCGTTCTGGGCTATGCTGCCCTCCACTGTCTTAATTAATTAAATGCCCTATCCTCCTGGCTTGCTGGAAAACCTTAATAACTGGAGCCATAAAACTGGCTCAACACATAACTATGTACAAATAATAACTGGAGCCATAGAACTGACTCAACAACTTAACTATGTACAACTATCACTCTTAAATAACTTTGTATAAAACTGTAATACTTAAATAACCACGCAGACACAGATATATGGGAAAAGACCCGAAGGTCGCATTTATTGTAGAACGTGAGAACCGGCTGGACTCAACGGGGCCAGCTAAAACATGTGGCGGCAATCTAGCTAGGAGTAGGGACCCCCTGCTAGGAGAATGGACCGCGCCCGTGAATGCCCACACAAGCGGAGCTCAGCTGCCGCAGAAGCTTAGGGAGTTCTCGGCATCTTAGAATGGGAGGGACCCCAGGCGCGCGCCTGCAGAGATCACCCTCCCCTGGGCAGCCGTCACTCTACCTCTGATGGCAAACCGGGGCGCGGACCAACCGCCACAAGAGATAGCCCAACAGGCTCACCTCTTGCCGCCACACCTATAGATGATTAAGTATAGCACGCCTCAAATTACAGAGGAACAGGTCAATGCCCCTCTCAGAGAGGTGCACCCCGTCCCTTCTGTAGAGGCACCTCTCAGCCGTTGATATGTTCCCATGTTCCACAACAAACCCACCTGACTGCCCTAAGAAAATCCTCACTTCTCTGTTAATTTTCTTGCGGACCTGAAAAGCCGCGCGATGAGACTGCATATGGCGCCATTCTATTCTGGGGATGATGTTAGACCACCCTATCCTGACTTGGGGAATCCATGCCTGAATCGTGCGCAGATCCGACTGAATAACTGCACTGAGCTGTTTGCATGGTAGGAGCCCCATATCATTTCCACCTGCGTGAATGATAAGTACATGGGGTTTCTCCCACCTGCGCAAAGCCCCCTGCAGCAACTCAGGCAGAGCCTGCCACGTAAGCCCCCTGCGCCCTAACCACCTAACAGTGACTCGGGAAGAGGGGAACCCCAGCTGACGCCCATCAGGTCTCGCGATCGCTCGAAGCTCCGCCCAGTGGATGTACGAATGCCCCGTAATCCATACTCTCAGTGGACCGCTCCTTGGTCCTAAGAAAAGAAACAGAGGTTATCCCTTGCATCTGCAAAACATAATCATTTCTAAACAGTCAAAGGCCTAACGTATAAAAGATACCTTTGCGACCTCCATCTCCCCAGAGCTCTAATATGGTCAGCCGACCATCCTAAACTAGCGGCAGTGGTGGCCGCGCCCACCCTAAAGGAATGGGGAGCAATCACCCTGGGATCAAGACCTGCCTTTGATGCTGCCCAGGCCAACACCTTCCTAAACTGGAATCTAGTCAACGGGGAACCGTCCTCGTGAACTAGAAATTGCGAGAAACCCTCAGGACGCACGTCCATATAGGCTTTAACCAGTCTGACCGGGCAGCAAACAGCTTCAACATGGGATGGCAAAGCCAACCAGGCACCTCTCCCTTCCTGGTCAGTTTTGGATCTGGGAAGAAAGACCAAGATAGACGACCCGTCGTCTCTAACATGAGGCAGCAAAAGGCCGCCCGTCTTATTCTTAGAGGGCGGGACAATTTCCCCTACCCTAAGAGCACCATGAAAAGCCAACCCAAAGGCGGCTGAGAATAGGGCAGTTTCATAGGCGGATGAACAGACCGCCGGCAAAACTTGGCACAACGTTACCAGACGCTCCATGGTAACTAGTTCCCTGAAATCCCTGACCCTGGGGGCCATACGCCCCCAGCCCCGAAGTACCTGCCTAACCAGGAAGGTCTTCGAGGCGTCAACAAGCCCATACAACTTGCAGAAAAAGGACACTGCCGCCAGGCGTGAACCCATCGCAGTCTTCGAAACACCATTACCTTTAAGTTCGGTAATCCATTCAAGCAAGCCCCACTGGTCCCCGTCACAGGAGGGACGACACCTGAAGTCACAAAAGGCGATCCACTCCGTCCAGTATTTCACATACGTAGCCCAGGTAGACGGAGCGAGGGAAGCCCGCACCATCGCAATCAAGGGGCCCCATCCAGCGCCACCTGCCATAAGTAAGTGGGACAGGACAATCCGTTAGTGTCCGCATCGGGCACCAAAGCATAAAATGCTTCCCATTGAAAACGGGAGAGCGCATCAGCAATTCTATTCTGGACGCCCGGGACATGCTTAGCAGACACCTCAGCACCAACAGTCTCAAATACCGCACAACCGGAGGGGAACTAGATGATAATCTGTTAACAGCATAAACAACGCTCATGTTGTCTGTCCAGAAAACCACCTCGCGGTCGCGAAGCTGATTGCCCCAAATGTCAAGAGCAACCAGTATGGGAAACAGTTCGAGAAGGCATAGGTTCCTGACCAAGCCGCTCTCTATCCACGCGGCGGGCCATGGGCCCGCGCTCCATTGCCCGGCCAAGAAAGCCCCGTACCCGTGGGACCCAGCCGCATCAGTGAACAACTGGATCGCTGCGTTAGAAGGAACAACCTCCCGCCACAGACAGATCCCGTTAAAGTGGAGAAGAAAATCTTCCCAGACCTTAAGATCTTCCACCATCTCAGCAGACACCCGGAACCTCCGGGTCTGCGATCTTTTTCCGCACAGCTGCCTCTCGAGCCTGCAAAGGAATATTCTTCCCATGGGAATGATCCTGCCGGCAAAGTTCAGCAAACCCAATAGGATTTGAAGATCCTTCACGGAGCTATACAGCTCTGCTCTCATAGCGCGTACTGACTCCAACATGCGCTGAACTTTTTCATGTGGCAGACGGCACTGCTCTGCCACCGAATCAACTTCAATGCCCAAAAAAGTAAGGCACGTGCAAGGACCCTGGGACTTGTCTTCCGCCAGAGGAACTCCCATTCTATCCATTAGAAACCTAGTGACTTTCATCAGGAAAGCACACTCAGATGATCCTGCCCGCCCAACCAGCAGAAAATCATCCAAATAGTGTGCCAGGCCGTCGAATCCGGCCACCTCCGCAATGGCCCAGTGCAAGAAGCAGCTGAAAGCCTCGAAGTAGGCACACGAAATTGAGCACCCCATGGGCAAGCATTTGTCCACGTAGTACTGCCCCTCAAAATAGCACCCCATAAGCCTAAAAGAGGAGGGGTGAATGGGCAGGAGCCGAAAGGCGGACTCTATATCCAGTTTAGCCATCAGAGCCCCGGCCCCTGCCCTGCGAACTAGCCCCAATGCCTCATCAAATGATTGGTAAGAAACTGAGCTCAGTTCAGGGGGGATGGCGTCATTCACCGAACGACCCTTCGGGAAGGACAGATGTTGGATGAGCCGAAATTTACCCGGCTCCTTTTTTGGAACCACCCCCAAGGGTGATACCACCAGCCCTGGCAGGGGAATATCTTCAAATGGGCCTGCCATACGACCCAACCCAATCTCTTTGTTCAGTTTATCCCGCAAAACCCCGGGAAACTGATACGCGGATTTCAGGTTCCTGCGTGACAAGGAACCCTCCACGTGCGATCCGACTGGGATAACAAATCCCGACCGCAGACCGCCTCTAAGCAGCAAGGCGGCCTCCTCGAATGGGTATAGCAGCAGCCACTTCTCAATTACGGCCACCTTCAGAGGTGTGGCCGCCCTTTCCAACAGTGAAAGGTTTTGAGCCAGCTGCTGGTCTCTCTTGGGGACGACCCGCGTCCTGGGTTCTGGTACACTCGGACCCCGAGTGGCCGCCACCACAGGTTCTGCACGCGTGCCGAAATGCGCATGCCGCTCCCCTGGTACATGATTTGTCCTGGAAGCGCCAGCACACCCCTGTGGCCCGCCGTCGAGAGCGCTGCGAGGCCTTAACGCCCCCTGATGCTCCGACTACTGCAGCAGGCGCCGCCTGTTTTTCAGGACCCAATTGCGCCCACAGACGCGAATCAACGTCACCGAAAGTAAGAAGAGGGTTCCCAACCATCTTCCTACGGAAAGCAGCGTCGTAATCCCGCCAAGCTCCATCCCTGTACTTCTCGTACACTGTTTCAATGGAATCCTGATATTTCAGGATGTTTAAGGCTTGATCGGGAAATTTAGAGATATAACAGGACGCATAAACCCTAAAGCACTTGCGCCATTCCTCATAGGAATCAGGGCGTTTAAATTTTTTCGGGCCCGTGCCATCATCCGCCATTTCTTTCTGGCGATAAGCTTCCGCAGAAAGCTCAAACATGTGCACGTACCTCCCACCCTGAATGCGCCGCACCATCTTAGATTTGAGATGCTCATGAAGGCTAAACGCAGGCCATGTGTCAGTGTCCCCATGTATAGCTGCCCTGCGCCTGTTCCCCATAAGTGGGCTAACTAAGTCTGTTGACGCAGGAGGTGTCAACATAGGAACAGTGGGCTCCATGCGGGATGAACCAGGGGGGAGGGGAAGACCCATAGCCTTCCTTTCTTCCACTAACCATTTCACCATCCTATACATTCTTTTTTGCCCTTTCGCTTCCAACCCCAGGGATCTATCACTCTCTGAACCTGAATCATCCGAGGATGAACTTAAAACACTACGTTCAAAAGTAATAGCACGCTTACCAGCTCCCAAGAGGCGTTGCACCGGGACAGGACCAGAAGAGGTGGATGGCTGTTCCTGAGACTGTGGCTCCCTTTCCACGGCACTGGGGGTCGACTGGAGTGGCTGTAATGCAGTTCTGGGTTCCATAATGATCTGTGGAGACAAATGTGAAAGAGGAGTACCCACGGAAGGGGACGAAGGCCCACCAACCACATTACCTCGGGACCCTAGGGGACTGGGGCTCCTGTGATCACTGCCACACTCTTCAATACCATCATCAACCATATCAGCCATACGCACATTCATCACTGCCTTAGCAAACTGTACTTGTCTATTCTGTTCATTCGCAGCCTGCGTGCCCTGACAAAGACTGGGCGTGATAACTGGGCCTTTCTTTGCTGAAGCCCTAGTGACAACACCTGGCGGAGCCCCGCTGAGGGCCACACCCGCGGGCGCCGCCCGCGCACCCTGTCGGGTGTTACGTTTGCTGCGTGACGCAGTACTACGTCGTCTGCTAGGCCGCGATGTATTCGCGGGCCTACGCTTGCCCCCAGGCTGCGTGATTGCGGCCTGAGGCCCTGCGACTTGTTGCGCAGTAGGCATATTCCCCGTCAGGCCTGCGGCCTGCTCATTAATGCCTGTTTCCCTAATCTGGGCCCTTCTGGGCGAACGTGCCCTTGTTCCTTGCCCCTCAGAAACCACTTGCCCCTCAGACACACTAGTTGCCCCGATCGGAGCACCGTCAAGTGCTAACATACCCCCGGTCAGGCTTGCGGCCTGCTCATGAGATCCCTCATGCAACCTTCTACCCCTTTCAATGGCCGCCAAATCAGTGTCCCTTCGCGGGCGCTGAGTAATTGAGCCTCGCTGCGCACCCCCCGCGGGCGTCGCCCCCCCCCCGGGGTACCCCTCTCTTACCTGCGTACCCCGGCGGAGAAGACGATGCTGCCCGCTTGCCTCTTGTGTCCGGAATGGCGTTTCCGGACGTGACGTCACCGGAAGTGACGTCACCGGAAACGGCCAAACCGGAAGAGACGGGCTCTGAAGAGGCCATGGAGGACCGCGTGGACGCCGGCGCGCAAACTGAAGCCGGGAGGCCTCCCTGGGATGCCGGCCCCCCGCCGGAAAGCACCGCTGCCAAGGATTGGAGCAGCGCTACCGCCTTGGAGACCGCCTCCCCGGTAAGAACGACCGGAGCAGATACGGCCTCCCCCCCCGTCCAGAACAGGGCCCTGTTCCCCTAACATAACCTCCTCTGCTATTTGGGGACCCACCTCTACTGAAAGGGGGATTAAAGGAGGGGAGGGAGAGACAACTCTAACTTCGGGATACAGGCTAGGCCCCGGGGGACGACTCACCGTGCGAGGGGGGGAAGGCTGCACCACATCTTCTCCAGAGTCAAACTCATCGATCATCAGCTCATCTAATTCCGACATCTTCTTCCACAGGACTCCTGACAGATGATCCTGACGCTGTGAAGACGAGCTGGAAAAGAGGGTTTGGGCCTTGGGAGCTGACTACTTAAAGGTAAGCTAAACCCCACCCTCACTAATGCAACATTGTTGCAACCTTCACAGCAGCACACTCCTAAGGGCCTTAATTATTATGGTCGTTCTGGGCTATGCTGCCCTCCACTGTCTTGCACATCATAAAGAGACATAACACACAGTCATACAGTACTGGGGTGCAGGTGCTGCAGTGAGTTACATGCGCATCATAAAGAGACATAACACACATTCATACAGTGCTGAGGTGCAGGTGCTGCAGTGAGTTACATGCGCATTATAAAGAGACATAACACACAGTCATACAGTGCTGAGGTGCAGGTGCTGCAGTGAGTTACATGCACATCATAAAGAGACATAACACACAGTCATACAGTGTTGGGGTGCAGGTGCTGCAGTGAGTTACATGCGCATCATAAAGAGACATAACACACAGTCGTACAGTGTTGGGGTGCAGGTGCTGCAGTGAGTTACATGCGCATCATAAAGAGACATAACACACAGTCATACAGTGTTGGGGTGCAGGTGCTGCAGTGAGTTACATGCGCATCATAAAGAGACATAACACACAGTCATACAGTGCTGAGGTGCAGGTGCTGCAGTGAGTTACATGCGCATTATAAAGAGACATAACACACAGTCATACAGTGCTGAGGTGCAGGTGCTGCAGTGAGTTATATGCACATCATAAAGAGACATAACACACAGTCATACAGTGCTGAGGTGCAGGTGCTGCAGTGAGTTACATGCGCATCATAAAGAGACATAACACACAGTCATACAGTGCTGAGGTGCAGGTGCTGCAGTGAGTTACATGCGCATCATTAAGAGACATAACACACAGTCATACAGTGCTGGGGTGCAGGTGCTGCAGTGAGTTACATGCACATCATAAAGAGACATAACACACAGTCATATAGTGCTGGGTGCAGGTGCTGCAGTGAGTTACATGCACATCATAAAGAGACATAACACACAGTCATACAGTGCTGAGGTGCAGGTGCTGCAGTGAGTTACATGCGCATCATAAAGAGACATAACACACAGTCATACAGTGCTGAGGTGCAGGTGCTGCAGTGAGTTACATGCGCATCATAAAGAGACATAACACACAGTCATACAGTGCTGGGGTGCAGGTGCTGCAGTGAGTTACATGCACATCATAAAGAGACATAACACACAGTCATACAGTGCTGGAGCAGGTGCTGCAGTGAGTTACATGTGCATCATAAAGAGACATAACACAGTCATACAGTGCTGGGGTGCAGGTGCTGCAGTGAGTTAAATGCGCATCATAAAGAGACATAACACACAGTCATACAGTGCTGAGGTGCAGGTGCTGCAGTGAGATACATGTGCATCATAAAGAGACATAACACACAGTCATACAGTGCTGGGGTGCAGGTGCTGCAGTGAGTTACATGCGCATCATAAAGAGACATAACACACAGTCACACAGTGCTGGGGTGCAGGTGCTGCAGTGAGTTACATGCACATCATAAAAAGACATAACACACAGTCATACAGTGCTGGGGTGCAGGTGCTGCAGTGAGTTACATGCGCATCATAAAGAGACATAAAACACAGTCATACAGTGCTGAGGTGCAGGTGCTGCAGTGAGTTACATGCGCATCATAAAGAGACATAACACACAGTCATACAGTGCTGGGGTGCAGGTGCTGCAGTGAGTTACATGCGCATCATAAAGAGACATAACACACAGTCATACAGTGCTGAGGTGCAGGTGCTGCAGTGAGTTACATGCGCATCATAAAGAGACATAACACAGTCATACAGTGCTGGGGTGCAGGTGCTGTAGTGAGTTACATGCACATCATAAAGAGACATAACACAGTCATACAGTGCTGGGGTGCAGGTGCTGCAGTGAGTTACATGCACATCATAAAGAGACATAACACACAGTCATACAGTGCTGAGGTGCAGGTGCTGCAGTGAGTTACATGCACATCATAAAGAGACATAACACACAGTCATACAGTGCTGGGGTGCAGGTGCTGCAGTGAGTTACATGCGCATCATAAAGAGACATAACACACAGTCATACAGTGCTGAGGTGCAGGTGCTGCAGTGAGTTACATGCGCATCATAAAGAGACATAACACACAGTCATACAGTGCTGGGGTGCAGGTGCTGCAGTGAGTTACATGTGCATCATAAAGAGACATAACATACAGTCATACAGTGCTGAGGTGCAGGTGCTGCAGTGAGTTACATGCACATCATAAAGAGACATAACACACAGTCATACAGTGCTGGGGTGCAGGTGCTGCAGTGAGTTACATGCACATCATAAAGAGACATAACACACAGTCATACAGTGCTGAGGTGCAGGTGCTGCAGTGAGTTACATGCACATCATAAAGAGACATAACACACAGTCACACAGTGCTGGGGTGCAGGTGCTGCAGTGAGTTACATGCACATCATAAAAAGACATAACACACAGTCATACAGTGCTGGGGTGCAGGTGCTGCAGTGAGTTACATGTGCATCATAAAGAGACATAACACACAGTCATACAGTGCTGAGGTGCAGGTGCTGCAGTGAGTTACATGCACATCATAAAGAGACATAACACACAGTCATACAGTGCTGAGGTGCAGGTGCTGCAGTGAGTTACATGCACATCATAAAGAGACATAACACACAGTCATACAGTGCTGGGGTGCAGGTGCCGTAGTGAGTTACATGCACATCATAAAGAGACATAACACACAGTCATACAGTGCAGGAGCAGGTGCTGCAGTGAGTTACATGCGCATCATAAAGAGACATAAAACAGTCATACAGTGCTGGGGTGCAGGTGCTGTAGTGAGTTACATGCGCATCATAAAGAGACATAACACACAGTCATACAGTGCTGGGGTGCAGGTGCTGCAGTGAGTTACATGCGCATCATAAAGAGACATAACACACAGTCATACAGTGCTGGGGTGCAGGTGCTGCAGTGAGTTACATGCACATCATAAAGAGACATAACACAGTCATACAGTGCTGGGGTGCAGGTGCTGCAGTGAGTTACATGCGCATCATAAAGAGACATAACACACAGTCATACAGTGCTGAGGTGCATGTGCTGCAGTGAGTTACATGCGCATCATAAAGAGACATAACACACAGTCATACAGTGCTGAGGTGCAGGTGCTGCAGTGAGTTACATGCGCATCATAAAGAGACATAACTCAGTCATACAGTGCTGGGGTGCAGGTGCTGCAGTGAGTTACATGCACATCATAAAGAGACATAACACAGTCATACAGTGCTGGGGTGCAGGTGCTGCAGTGAGTTACATGCACATCATAAGGAGACATAACACAGTCATACAGTGCTGGGGTGCAGGTGCTGCAGTGAGTTACATGCGCATCATAAAGAGACATAACACACAGTCATACAGTGCTGGGGTGCAGGTGCTGCAGTGAGTTACATGCGCATCATAAAGAGACATAACACAGTCATACAGTGCTGGGGTGCAGGTGCTGCAGTGAGTTACATGCACATCATAAAGAGACATAACACAGTCATACAGTGCTGGGGTGCAGGTGCTGCAGTGAGTTACATGCACATCATAAAGAGACATAACACAGTCATACAGTGCTGGGGTGCAGGTGCTGCAGTGAGTTACATGCGCATCATAAAGAGACATAACACACAGTCACACAGTGCTGGGGTGCAGGTGCTGCAGTGAGTTACATGCACATCATAAAAAGACATAACACACAGTCATACAGTGCTGGGGTGCAGGTGCTGCAGTGAGTTACATGCGCATCATAAAGAGACATAACACACAGTCATACAGTGCTGAGGTGCAGGTGCTGCAGTGAGTTACATGCACATCATAAAGAGACATAACACACAGTCATACAGTGCTGGGGTGCATGTGCTGCAGTGAGTTACATGTGCATCATAAAGAGACATAACACAGTCATACAGTGCTGGGGTGCAGGTGCCGCAGTGAGTTACATGCGCATCATAAAGAGACATAACACAGTCATACAGTGCTGGGGTGCAGGTGCTGCAGTGAGTTACATGCGCATCATAAAGAGACATAACACACAGTGATACAGTGCTGGGTGCAGGTGCTGCAGTGAGTTACATGCACATCATAAAGAGACATAACACACAGTCATACAGTGCTGAGGTGCAGGTGCTGCAGTGAGTTAAATGCGCATCATAAAGAGACATAACACAGTCATACAGTGCTGAGGTGCAGGTGCCGTAGTGAGTTACATGCACATCATAAAGAGACATAACACACAGTCATACAGTGCTGGGGTGCAGGTGCTGCAGTGAGTTACATGCACATCATAAAGAGACATAACACAGTCATACAGTGCTGAGGTGCAGGTGCTGCAGTGAGTTACATGCGCATCATAAAGAGACATAACACACAGTGATACAGTGCTGGGGTGCAGGTGCTGCAGTGAGTTACATGCACATCATAAAGAGACATAACACACAGTCATACAGTGCTGGGGTGCAGGTGCTGCAGTGAGTTACATGCGCATCATAAAGAGACATAACACACAGTCATACAGTGCTGGGGTGCAGGTGCTGCAGTGAGTTACATGCGCATCATAAAGAGACATAACACAGTCATACAGTGCTGGGGTGCAGGTGCTGCAGTGAGTTACATGCGCATCATAAAGAGACATAACACACAGTCATACAGTGCTGAGGTGCAGGTGCTGCAGTGAGTTACATGCGCATCATAAAGAGACATAACACAGTCATACAGTGCTGAGGTGCAGGTGCTGCAGTGAGTTACATGCGCATCATAAAGAGACATAACACACAGTCATACAGTGCTGAGGTGCAGGTGCTGCAGTGAGTTACATGCGCATCATAAAGAGACATAACACACAGTCATACAGTGCTGGGGTGCAGGTGCTGCAGTGAGTTACATGCGCATCATAAAGAGACATAACACACAGTCATACAGTGCTGGGGTGCGGGTGCTGCAGTGAGTTACGTGCGCATCATAAAGAGACATAACACACAGTCATACAGTGCTGAGGTGCAGGTGCTGCAGTGAGTTACATGCGCATCATAAAGAGACATAACACACAGTCATACAGTGCTGAGGTGCAGGTGCTGCAGTGAGTTACATGCGCATCATAAAGAGACATAACACACAGTAATACAGTACTGGGGTGCAGGTGCTGCAGTGAGTTACATGCGCATCATAAAGAGACATAACACACAGTCATACAGTGCTGGGGTGCAGGTGCTACAGTGAGTTACATGCACATCATAAAGAGACATAACACACAGTCACACAGTGCTGGGGTGCAGGTGCTGCAGTGAGTTACATGCGCATCATAAAGAGACATAACACAGTCATACAGTGCTGAGGTGCAGGTGCTGCAGTGAGTTACATGCACATCATAAAGAGACATAACACAGTCATACAGTGCGGAGGTGCAGGTGCTGCAGTGAGTTACATGCACATCATAAAGAGACATAACACAGTCATACAGTGCTGGGGTGCAGGTGCTGCAGTGAGTTACATGCGCATCATAAAGAGACATAACACACAGTCATACAGTGCTGAGGTGCAGGTGCTGCAGTGAGTTACATGCGCATCATAAAGAGACATAACACACAGTCATACAGTGCAGGGGTGCAGGTGCTGCAGTGAGTTACATGCACATCATAAAGAGACATAACACACAGTCATACAGTGCTGAGGTGCAGGTGCCGTAGTGAGTTACGTGCGCATCATAAAGAGACATAACACACAGTCATACAGTGCTGAAGTGCAGGTGCTGCAGTGAGTTACATGCGCATCATAAAGAGACATAACACACAGTCATACAGTGCTGAGGTGCAGGTGCTGCAGTGAGTTACATGCGCATCATAAAGAGACATAACACACAGTCATACAGTGCTGGGGTGCAGGTGCTGCAGTGAGTTACATGCACATCATAAAGAGACATAACACACAGTCATACAGTGCAGGGGTGTAGGTGCCGCAGTGAGTTACATGCGCATCATAAAGAGACATAACACACAGTCATACAGTGCTGGGGTGCAGGTGCCGTAGTGAGTTACATGCGCATCATAAAGAGACATAACACACAGTCATACAGTGCTGAGGTGCCGGTGCTGCAGTGAGTTACATGCGCATCATAAAGAGACATAACACACAGTCATACAGTGCTGAGGTGCCGGTGCTGCAGTGAGTTACATGCGCATCATAAAGAGACATAACACACAGTCATACAGTGCTGAGGTGCAGGTGCTGCAGTGAGTTACATGCGCATCATAAAGAGACATAACACACAGTCATACAGTGCTGAGGTGCAGGTGCTGCAGTGAGTTACATGCACATCATAAAGAGACATAACACACAGTCATACAGTGCTGGGGTGCAGGTGCTGCAGTGAGTTACATGCGCATCATAAAGAGACATAACACACAGTCATACAGTGCTGGGGTGCAGGTGCTGCAGTGAGTTACATGCGCATCATAAAGAGACATAACACACAGTCATACAGTGCTGAGGTGTAGGTGCTGCAGTGAGTTACATGCGCATCATAAAGAGACATAACACACAGTCATACAGTGCTGGGGTGCAGGTGCTGCAGTGAGTTACATGCACATCATAAAGAGACATAACACACAGTCATACAGTGCTGGGGTGCAGGTGCTGCAGTGAGTTACATGCACATCATAAAGAGACATAACACACAGTCATACAGTGCTGGGGTGCAGGTGCCGCAGTGAGTTACATGCGCATCATAAAGAGACATAACACAGTCATACAGTGCTGGGGTGCAGGTGCTGCAGTGAGTTACATGCGCATCATAAAGAGACATAACACACAGTCATACAGTGCTGGGGTGCAGGTGCTGCAGTGAGTTACATGCGCATCATAAAGAGACATAACACACAGTCATACAGTGCTGAGGTGCAGGTGCTGCAGTGAGTTACATGCACATCATAAAGAGACATAACACACAGTCATACAGTGCTGGGGTGCAGGTGCTGCAGTGAGTTACATGCACATCATAAAGAGACATAACACACAGTCATACAGTGCTGGGGTGCAGGTGCTGCAGTGAGTTACATGCGCATCATAAAGAGACATAACACACAGTCATACAGTGCTGAGGTGCCGGTGCTGCAGTGAGTTACATGCGCATCATAAAGAGACATAACACACAGTCATACAGTGCTGAGGTGCAGGTGCTGCAGTGAGTTACATGCGCATCATAAAGAGACATAACACACAGTCATACAGTGCTGAGGTGCAGGTGCTGCAGTGAGTTACATGCGCATCATAAAGAGACATAACACACAGTCATACAGTGCTGGGGTGCAGATGCTGCAGTGAGTTACATGCACATCATAAAGAGACATAACACACAGTCATACAGTGCTGAGGTGCAGGTGCTGCAGTGAGTTACATGCACATCATAAAGAGACATAACACAGTCATACAGTACTGAGGTGCAGGTGCTAGAGTGAGTTACATGCGCATCATAAAGAGACATAACACACAGTCATACAGTGCTGGGGTGCAGGTGCTGCAGTGAGTTACATGCGCATCATAAAGAGACATAACACACAGTCATACAGTGCTGGGGTGCAGGTGCTGCAGTGAGTTACGTGCGCATCATAAAGAGACATAACACACAGTCATACAGTGCTGAGGTGTAGGTGCTGCAGTGAGTTACATGCGCATCATAAAGAGACATAACACACAGTCATACAGTGCTGGGGTGCAGGTGCTGCAGTGAGTTACATGCACATCATAAAGAGACATAACACACAGTCATACAGTGCTGAGGTGCAGGTGCTGCAGTGAGTTACATGCACATCATAAAGAGACATAACACACAGTCATACAGTGCTGGGGTGCAGGTGCCGCAGTGAGTTACATGCGCATCATAAAGAGACATAACACAGTCATACAGTGCTGGGGTGCAGGTGCTGCAGTGAGTTACATGCACATCATAAAGAGACATAACACACAGTCATACAGTGCTGGGGTGCAGGTGCTGCAGTGAGTTACATGCGCATCATAAAGAGACATAACACACAGTCATACAGTGCTGAGGTGCAGGTGCTGCAGTGAGTTACATGCACATCATAAAGAGACATAACACACAGTCATATAGTGCTGGGGTGCAGGTGCTGCAGTGAGTTACATGCACATCATAAAGAGACATAACACACAGTCATACAGTACTGAGGTGCAGGTGCTGCAGTGAGTTACATGCGCATCATAAAGAGACATAACACACAGTCATACAGTGCTGAGGTGCCGGTGCTGCAGTGAGTTACATGCGCATCATAAAGAGACATAACACACAGTCATACAGTGCTGAGGTGCAGGTGCTGCAGTGAGTTACATGCGCATCATAAAGAGACATAACACACAGTCATACAGTGCTGAGGTGCAGGTGCTGCAGTGAGTTACATGCGCATCATAAAGAGACATAACACACAGTCATACAGTGCTGGGGTGCAGATGCTGCAGTGAGTTACATGCACATCATAAAGAGACATAACACACAGTCATACAGTGCTGAGGTGCAGGTGCTGCAGTGAGTTACATGCACATCATAAAGAGACATAACACAGTCATACAGTGCTGGGGTGCAGGTGCTGCAGTGAGTTACATGCACATCATAAAGAGACATAACACACAGTCATACAGTGCTGAGGTGCAGGTGCCGTAGTGAGTTACGTGCGCATCATAAAGAGACATAACACACAGTCATACAGTGCTGAAGTGCAGGTGCTGCAGTGAGTTACATGCGCATCATAAAGAGACATAACACACAGTCATACAGTGCTGAGGTGCAGGTGCTGCAGTGAGTTACATGCGCATCATAAAGAGACATAACACACAGTCATACAGTGCTGGGGTGCAGGTGCTGCAGTGAGTTACATGCACATCATAAAGAGACATAACACACAGTCATACAGTGCAGGGGTGTAGGTGCCGCAGTGAGTTACATGCGCATCATAAAGAGACATAACACACAGTCATACAGTGCTGGGGTGCAGGTGCCGTAGTGAGTTACATGCGCATCATAAAGAGACATAACACACAGTCATACAGTGCTGAGGTGCCGGTGCTGCAGTGAGTTACATGCGCATCATAAAGAGACATAACACACAGTCATACAGTGCTGAGGTGCCGGTGCTGCAGTGAGTTACATGCGCATCATAAAGAGACATAACACACAGTCATACAGTGCTGAGGTGCAGGTGCTGCAGTGAGTTACATGCGCATCATAAAGAGACATAACACACAGTCATACAGTGCTGAGGTGCAGGTGCTGCAGTGAGTTACATGCACATCATAAAGAGACATAACACACAGTCATACAGTGCTGGGGTGCAGGTGCTGCAGTGAGTTACATGCGCATCATAAAGAGACATAACACACAGTCATACAGTGCTGGGGTGCAGGTGCTGCAGTGAGTTACATGCGCATCATAAAGAGACATAACACACAGTCATACAGTGCTGAGGTGTAGGTGCTGCAGTGAGTTACATGCGCATCATAAAGAGACATAACACACAGTCATACAGTGCTGGGGTGCAGGTGCTGCAGTGAGTTACATGCACATCATAAAGAGACATAACACACAGTCATACAGTGCTGGGGTGCAGGTGCTGCAGTGAGTTACATGCACATCATAAAGAGACATAACACACAGTCATACAGTGCTGGGGTGCAGGTGCTGCAGTGAGTTACATGCGCATCATAAAGAGACATAACACAGTCATACAGTGCTGGGGTGCAGGTGCTGCAGTGAGTTACATGCCCATCATAAAGAGACATAACACACAGTCATACAGTGCTGGGGTGCAGGTGCTGCAGTGAGTTACATGCGCATCATAAAGAGACATAACACACAGTCATACAGTGCTGAGGTGCAGGTGCTGCAGTGAGTTACATGCACATCATAAAGAGACATAACACACAGTCATATAGTGCTGGGGTGCAGGTGCTGCAGTGAGTTACATGCACATCATAAAGAGACATAACACACAGTCATACAGTACTGAGGTGCAGGTGCTGCAGTGAGTTACATGCGCATCATAAAGAGACATAACACACAGTCATACAGTGCTGAGGTGCCGGTGCTGCAGTGAGTTACATGCGCATCATAAAGAGACATAACACACAGTCATACAGTGCTGAGGTGCAGGTGCTGCAGTGAGTTACATGCGCATCATAAAGAGACATAACACACAGTCATACAGTGCTGAGGTGCAGGTGCTGCAGTGAGTTACATGCGCATCATAAAGAGACATAACACACAGTCATACAGTGCTGGGGTGCAGATGCTGCAGTGAGTTACATGCACATCATAAAGAGACATAACACACAGTCATACAGTGCTGAGGTGCAGGTGCTGCAGTGAGTTACATGCACATCATAAAGAGACATAACACAGTCATACAGTGCTGGGGTGCAGGTGCTGCAGTGAGTTACATGCACATCATAAAGAGACATAACACACAGTCATACAGTACTGGGGTGCAGGTGCTGCAGTGAGTTACATGCGCATTATAAAGAGACATAACACACAGTCATACAGTGCTGGGGTGCAGGTGCTGCAGTGAGTTACATGCGCATCATAAAGAGACATAACACACAGTCATACAGTGCTGAGGTGCAGGTGCTGCAGTGAGTTACATGCACATCATAAAGAGACATAACACACAGTCATACAGTGCTGGGGTGCAGGTGCTGCAGTGAGTTACATGCGCATCATAAAGAGACATAACACACAGTCATACAGTGCTGGGGTGCAGGTGCTGCAGTGAGTTACGTGCGCATCATAAAGAGACATAACACACAGTCATACAGTGCTGAGGTGCCGGTGCTGCAGTGAGTTACATGCGCATCATAAAGAGACATAACACACAGTCATACAGTGCTGAGGTGCCGGTGCTGCAGTGAGTTACATGCGCATCATAAAGAGACATAACACACAGTCATACAGTGCTGAGGTGCAGGTGCTGCAGTGAGTTACATGCGCATCATAAAGAGACATAACACACAGTCATACAGTGCTGAGGTGCAGGTGCTGCAGTGAGTTACATGCCCATCATAAAGAGACATAACACACAGTCATACAGTGCTGGGGTGCAGGTGCTGCAGTGAGTTACATGCGCATCATAAAGAGACATAACACACAGTCATACAGTGCTGAGGTGCAGGTGCTGCAGTGAGTTACATGCGCATCATAAAGAGACATAACACACAGTCATACAGTGCTGAGGTGCAGGTGCTGCAGTGAGTTACATGCGCATCATAAAGAGACATAACACACAGTCATACAGTGCTGAGGTGCCGGTGCTGCAGTGAGTTACATGCGCATCATAAAGAGACATAACACACAGTCATACAGTGCTGAGGTGCAGGTGCTGCAGTGAGTTACATGCGCATCATAAAGAGACATAACACAGTCATACAGTGCTGAGGTGCAGGTGCTGCAGTGAGTTACATGCACATCATAAAGAGACATAACACACAGTCATACAGTGCTGGGGTGCAGGTGCTGCAGTGAGTTACATGCACATCATAAAAAGACATAACACACAGTCATACAGTGCTGGGGTGCAGGTGCTGCAGTGAGTTACATGCGCATCATAAAGAGACATAACACACAGTCATACAGTGCTGGGGTGCAGGTGCTGCAGTGAGTTACGTGCGCATCATAAAGAGACATAACACACAGTCATACAGTGCTGAGGTGTAGGTGCTGCAGTGAGTTACATGCGCATCATAAAGAGACATAACACACAGTCATACAGTGCTGGGGTGCAGGTGCTGCAGTGAGTTACATGCACATCATAAAGAGACATAACACACAGTCATACAGTGCTGGGGTGCAGGTGCCGCAGTGAGTTACATGCGCATCATAAAGAGACATAACACAGTCATACAGTGCTGGGGTGCAGGTGCTGCAGTGAGTTACATGCGCATCATAAAGAGACATAACACACAGTCATACAGTGCTGAGGTGCAGGTGCTGCAGTGAGTTACATGCACATCATAAAGAGACATAACACACAGTCATACAGTGCAGGAGCAGGTAGGCTCAGTTGCAGGATCTGGGAAGTTCAGGGGCAGAGTTTGGGCATTCAAGGTAACTATTCTGCATGTTCATGGGCAGTGTCTGTGTATTTTGGGGGTAGATTTTCAGCAAGATGGATGGTAAGGGACATTCATGGACAAACTTTGGGTGGTGTAAGGTTTCTGAGTTCCCAGTTATAGGGTTATTAGTTATCAGTGATCAGGAGCCCTTGGGTTGACTGGTATAGTGGAATATGGGTTTAATGCTACTCTAACTAATTAAAATGTTGGCTGGGTATATAACATACACATAGGTTCCCACAGGGTAGAGTTGTTTGAATGTGCAGATAAAACTAATGGGATACAGATCACTACTAGAGAATAGGAGGGCAGGTGGGGGCATTTTACCCCTCTTTTATCAGACTACACAAGAGCCAGTCGTAAGCCCCTATTTATAAAATGCTGTGCAGCTGAGGTGTACAATATGCAACTCTCTCCTGATGTGTATGTGACATTATTTGTTTCAGGGTATTTATTTTTCCCTCGACCAACCAAATATTTTTGTAGATGCCATTGTAGGCTACCTACCCTTGTTACGTACAATTCACAGCTTATGACTCTAAGAAAGTTTTTCAGAAACATTTCACTGTCTCCCACCAAGTAGAAGTAAAATGTTCTAGATCCTCCTCAAATCACCTAAAAATAAGCATTAAAACTCCTGGCACAACTCATAGAGAGCGGCACATTCCCCTGTAGGTAAACGGAGTGACACTTGTTCATAGACCCTCTGCACTCATATACTGACAACAACAACAAACAAGGGGAGACATTTAAAGGGTCCTCCAAACTTAGTACCTGATAATCAAAAACATGACGGCATGGAGACTTGATCTTTTATGTCGTCAAGCTCCGGCCCCTTAAACCACCAAAACACCCCAATACCAATCCTTTCAACAGCCACCCTCATAAATAACAGACAACAGACTTAGCTTTGGTGCAAATTGGCCGCAGCCCTTTATTTAATAAATAACTTTGTAAAACTTTAATAACTCAATAAATAATAGTGCAAATAATTGTAAACATATTACACATCAACCCACAGCGGTGCTAGTTCCTCCTGATTTCCATATCTTTTAACTAAGGCCGTAACTTCTTTTACTGGACCCAACCGTGCAAGTGGTTGGGCCCGTCAGCAATCATCCATATAAGTTTCTAAGGAACCCCTTGCCCTTAGAAACCACCATCTTGAATTCCCCCATGGGAATGCAAAATACCACCACACTAACCATTGGCCATAATTTTCCTGTAATTTAAGGGCTAGCACCCCCGCCACTGACTTGCCAGTACCGCCAACCCTCCAATCGCAAACAGCGCCTCCTTAAAATTAAGGATAAACAGCTGCAGACCAAAGTCATTCAAATGCACCCCATCAGGCAGATAGAACTCACCCTCGCCAACCTCAGCTAAGTCTGAGTGGTGCACCACCGCACCACCAAGCCTCCGCACAAAGGCCCCTATGATCTTATTTACTTTCCGTCTGCTTTTGTCTAAACGCACCTGGTCCCAAGTCGCCCTCCACACCATCCACGGCAAAATGTCAGACCATACAATTGTCAGAGAGGGGAACAAAACCCTCAGTCTACCAATGTCCCTTTTCATGCTTCTTACCAAGTCCCTCTGCGGCAGAAAACCAGGATCATTCCCCCCAGCGTGGATTAACAAAACAGTCAGAGACTGAAAACGCCTGCAATAATCCAACACCAGACGCAACAATCCGTCTCACCTGAGCCCCCTCACACCGAACCATTTAACTTCACAACGAGACTTGGGAATACCCAACTGCAATCCATCCACCTTCACCGAAGTCGCCCTCCGGGCCCAATAAATAAAAGAGTAGCTGACCAACCACAAATGATCCACACCTAAAACACAGAAAACAAATGTAACCACAAGAAAAATTCCCTTCAAAGACCCAACTCAGGGCGGACATACAAGCGAAAATGACCAGATCCCCACCTACCAATGCCTTTAAACTCCGCCTCGGAAAGACCCCTCATTGAAGCCTCCATTGCCACCCCTATACGAAAAGAGTGGGACCCAAAATCAGCCGAATTGAGGCCCAAATGACACACAACTTTTTTAAGCACTGCCCTGAACTGAAAGTGCGACAAAGGCCTCCCATCCTGGTGGACTAACAACGAACCACCCATTATAGGCCGAACCCTCAAGTACAACTGTAAACAAAGCCAAGGACAAACCTCTGAATCACTGGGAAAAAGGACAATCATCCTACCCTTCCCCAGCTGATCCATCTTACTCCTCCTCAAAAATATTTCCACCCTGGACTCAAACAAAGCCACATCCGCAAAACCCAAACCACCCAAAGAATTCAAGTTCTTGCTGACCAATTCCGAGATCCGGAAAGCCCCGAAGAAGGCCAAAACGTAAGACACTCTGAACAAACAGGTTTCAAACTCCGACAGGCAAACAGCCTCCAAAATACTATACAAGTTCCTCAGCAACTAAAAAGTAATCGGTCTCCTCCTATCAGGGGAGGGTCCTACCGAACCCTTCTTCAAACCCTTTAGAACCTGCCAAACACAGAAAACCCTTGTAACATCTTGCACACCCAAAAGCTTAAAGCGAAACGATAAAGCCGCCAGACGCCTATCCATCGCGGAAGGCGACAATTTTTGGGATCCCCATTCCCACATCCAGTCCAACAGAACACCAGTAAGATCGGAACCCCCTTCACGGATACCCCTGACACCCAGCCTGGACTCCCAGTCCCACCAAACTCTAGAGTAAGCAGCCCAAGTACCTGGAGCCAGCGAAGCCTTCACCAGTCCAGCCAATCCTCCACCCCAAGCCGCCTCAGATAACCTGGGCACGGGCAACCAGTCGTGTCTGCAAGAAGGGCCAATTCTCGGAACTGTTGCCACTGAAAGCGAGAGAGGGAGTCGGCTATAGACTTATAAACACCCGGGATATGTTAAGCCCTAACATATCCTCAAACACTTCAAAACCAACAGACGCAACAAACGCAACACCGGCAAAGATGAAGCCGTCAAAAAATTCAAAGCATACACCACCCCCATATTATCTGTCGAGAACACCACCGACCGATACACAAATCAGCCTCCCAAACAAACAGGGAGACCACGATCGGGAAACCAAACCCAACGAAGACCACTCATCCAGCCACCTAGCCGCACACCAACGGCTCAAGAATTATGCAACGAAACCACAACCACCAGCTGAATCAGTCACCAGCCCCAACTCCTCATTAGATACCCTAGGTACCTGGATCAATGCTGAACCATTAAAACCCAACAAAAATGCCTCCAAACCCACAAGTCATCCTTTAGCTCCTTGGATAACCACACAAAATGGTGCGGCTTAACAACACCCGCTGTAGCCAGTGACAACCGCCTGCAAAAAACCCTCCCTATCGGGATGATTCTGCATGCGAAATTAAACTTGCCCACTAATGACTGGAGATCACGCAACGTGATCTTTCTTGCCAATAAACAGCGGTCAATAACCTCCAGCAAGTCCGTCACCTTGTCACTGGGAAGTCTGCACTCCATACTGACCGAGTCAATCGTAATGCCCAAGACGTCTAGGGTTGTAACAGGCCCTTCCAATTTTTCTTTTGCAATGGGCACACCAAAATCTAACGCCACCTGACAGCAAACATCATGTAGCCGCTTACACGCCCCCGAACCGGCCGGACCCACAAACAAAAAATCGTCAAGGTAGTGGACCAATGACAAAAGGCCCGAATGCTCCCAGACAACCCACTCCAGGAACGTACTGAACTGTTTGAGAAACAAACACAAAATGGAGCAACCCATGGGCAAACACAGATCAACATAGTACGAGCCTTCCACACAACAACCCAGCAAATGGTGCAAAGTCGGGTGCACAGGCAACAACCTGAAAGCTGATTCAATGTCAATTTTAGCTAACAAGGCCGAAGGCCCCGCTTCCCTCACCAAGGCAACCACCTGGTCGAAAGAGGCTTATTTGACCGATGACAATTCCTGAGGAATACCGTCATTTACCGATCCCCCTTTAGGAAAAGATAAATGATGAATCAGCCTGAACTTTCCAGGCTCCCTCTTAGGAACAACCCCAAGCGGAGATATTCTCAAATCCACAAAAGGAGGACAACCAAAAGGACCAGCCATGCACCCCAATGACACTTTTTGCAATTTTTCAAGGACCACCCCACGCCACAAGCGAGCAGACCTGAATACCTGACTACCCCCCCTGTGACGGGATAACAAAACCGAACTGAAAACCATGGTACAATAATGCTGCCCTCTCTCGACAGCCCTGACGCCTAGCGTACAGGACGAGCCAAGACACCCCCTTTTTCAGCCGCATCACCGGCTCCGCCTGACTTACCCTTACGGAAACACTTTGCATAGGGGTGGGAACCCCCACACCCAGAGCACTCGTGCTTAAACTTACACACGGCGCCCCACTTACACATTTTCTCATTAAATGCAAAGCAACAACTCTTCCTAACCGACGCCAGGGACCCACCGGCTCCCGACCGAAAGGACTGGGAGGCTCTCAAAGGTGTCATTATTTTGAGCCACAACCCCATGTCCCGGTCGTCCCACCTCATATCTGGCTTAACCGACAGCCGTTGACGAAATTGTTCGTTGTATGACCACCAGGCCATACCCCCGTATGTCCGTTTCACGGCCTCGATCTCATCTAGATAACAAAACAAGGCACAACCTTGATCCGGGAACCTACCAGCAAACACACTTGCATAAATTACAAAGGCTTGGAACCAATTAATAAACATTTTAGGTAATTTCCTATAACGTTTTTTTCCCCTCTCCTCCTCCTCCTTCTTGGCCACATCCTTTTTCGTATCCTCCGGAATCTCAAAAGACTGCTCAAGTGGAAGGAGGGAAAACAATTCAAGAAATTCCCGTTTATATATCTTTTCTTTGACCTCCAAAGTCAAATGCATCCCCAGTGGTCCAATGGAGCAGAGGCAAGAACGGGACATCACCGTGTCAGCCACTTTCAACTCCGCCCCATCCACCGGCTTAGGGACTACACTAGCAGAAACCACCGATGGCCCAGGACCCAGAACAACTACAGGGCCCCACCACTCATGCCAAAGAACCCTCGAACCTCGGACCTCGACCCTCCCCAACACCGGAGCACTCAACGCCCCCGGCGCCAGAACCCATGACATCTCTACAGATACATCCCGAGCAGGGACAGCACCCTCCAATTGTAACAACAAATCCCTGAAACCCGCAACTACCCTCACAGCCACAGAATCACTGTCACTCACTACCACATTCCCCCTCACATTTACCATCCCTGTCTCCCCTGTTGAAATGTCTGCCGACTGCATTCCCCCTGATGACTCTCCAATAGACGCTTGGAGGCCGCCAACACGTGGCTCCGTTCCTCGCTGTACGTCCTCCTGAATTGTGGCAGCCGTCCATGTATGCTGGTCCGGCAGCCGTGGATGTTCCTGAAAAACAGCAGCACTTGAACACATATCCAGGGGAAGAAAACCCCTACCCCCCATCTCCCCTGGTGCAGGCTGGCACCCCTAGCCGTAGGCACCCCTCTACCCCTCTTAGGAGCTCCACCCCCTTCACCCCTTGACCAGGTGGCCTCCACCACCGGCCGTCGTCTAGATCCCCCTCTAGTAACCCCAACATGGCCCATCAATTTACCCGGCCGTCCGTTCCCCCCCACCACCCCGAGTGGTCGCCGTACATATCCTGGCCCCACTCTGGTTCCTAGCTATCTCTACCGCCCTGTCCCTACCCCCTCTTCTCACCTCGCCACCAGCAACTGGCAACGTATCCCGCTGTCCGCTGTCATCAGGCTCCAGGCGAATGGAATCCATCCAAGAGCCGTGTAGGCCAAAGAAGTCCTCCTCTAGGCCGTCAATAGTGTCCGCCTCTGCAGACGGGCCAGGCCGAGGGCCAGGCCGTTGCACTGCAGGACTAGTGTCTGGAAAAGAAAAACTCACATGTGAGCCACCCACATCATCATTACTACTCGCCCCGGCAGCAAAGGAAACCCCAGGGGGCTTAACAACCGAGGAGGGCATATTCCCTGCCCCCCAAAATGACTAACCATCTTACCACTAGTCCCAGGAGAGTGAGGGACACACTCTTCGTCTGAAGAATGTAAAAACAACCCCACCGCCCCAGAATCTAGTTCAAAATCATCAACCTCCTCCCCAGACCCATACTCAATATCCACTATAAACCCCTGGGACCTATCCTTTGACACCTGTCCCCTATCACCAGAATGAGCCTTGATGTGCCTTGACTCCAACTCACCCTGTCCCTGCTGGCCAAAACCTCTCCCCTCCCCACCCACCACAGAAGCCTGAGTAGGGGCCACAAATCCCTCCCCCTCGCTGTCACTATTCACTACCACCCCCCCAAAGGCAAAAGGAGGACCGCTAGGCCCAGTGAGGCAAAGATCACTCCCTAACAACTGCTCCCCACTGACAGGCCTCTCCTGGCCGTGAGCCACTGCAGCGTCACCTGATACACATGTAGTGGCCGGAACAGCCACGGTCCTCGGCTCCGGATAACTGCCGCTCCTCCCCACAGATGACATCACTGCCATGGGCCTGGATGGTGTAGGCGCCCCGACCGCCACCTCTGGAACAGCCGACCTCCTCACAGCACCGGATCCAGACTTCCGCCCTCCAACAGCCCTGCAGCTCACCTCTGGACTGAGCCTTGATGGAGGCCTCGAACGCCTCGAAGATTTCTTCCTGGGGGCAGCCTGCCCCACCACTGGAACTAACTCCAGCGTTCCCAACAACGACCGGACCTGAGACTCCAGCCAGGTAGGTCCTTGCTCCTCCACCGCCTCTCTTAGCCTATGCAGCAAATCCTCGACCGCAGCCATAACGCAGGCTGAGCGGGGGAACCAGGCAGCTAGAGATGTTTCTCTTACTTCTTCAACAAAATTCTGCTGGTTTTCCCACTCAGCCCACCACTTTATCAACTCCCCTCCAGCTCCTCCTATAGCTCCACCTACCCCATACAGGGCCTCTTCCTCCCAGGTCAAAGCTCCCTCTGTCCATGCCCTGCAGCCTCCAGGAGCCACTTTTTTTAGCATTTAATTGTAATGTAGGTGCATAACAAGATAAAAAGTTCTCAGGGTCAAATTTGCCTTTTTATTTATTTAAAGGAACTCACAGTAAAGAGACTTATTAGGCTATCTCACCAGACCCCAGAGCTGTAGATCATCAGGCCCTAAGTATCTCTGTGTATTGTATGTGCATTGTAGGTAAATATGTCTACCTGTGATTGGTCAACCACTGCCTTATGTAGGGAACTCACAGTAATGCTGAGACTTATTAGACAATCGCAATAGACCACAGAGCTGTAGATCATCAGGCCCTAAGTATCTCTGTGTATTGTATTCTGTGCATTGTAGGTAAATATGTCAGTGTGTGATTGATCAACCACAGGCTCACGTTGAGAACTCACAGTACTGCTGAGACTTATTAGACAATCTCACTAGACCACAGAGCTGTATATCATCAAGCCCAAAGTATCTCTGTGTATAGTATGTGCATTGTAGGTAAATATGTCTGCGTGTGATTGGTCAACCACAGCCTTATGTAGGGACCTTAACTCCCACCTATTCTTTTCGCCAGGACATGTGTCTATATCACAAATGGGTTTTGGTCTTTCAATATTTGCTCCCTCGTCTAGTCCATCAGATACTATAATACCACTCATTCCCTACAGTAAAACGACATATAGCCTTTAGATTACCTGGAGTTTGTTGGTTATTTAATAAGCTAGTGCTTTGTTTTCCCCTGGGTTGTATATAACGTATTTAGCAAGACTCTCAGCAACAAAATCTATATTTGCCCTTTACTTCTGTTAATAAAAATGTGTTATGTTGCATTACATTCAGTTGTCAACAGAAGGTTCATACAGGATCTGAATTGAGATTCTGGCTCTATAATAAAAAACCTCTGCAATTTACACCATTGACAATAGAAACTAATTTATCACAGAAGCAAATGCTGCATTTTGTTTAAAGTTGTCAGCATGTTTAGAAGCTTTTAGTGAGATCTATGTGATTGCGAAATCTCCTGCGGACGCCTCTGGCAGAGAATTCTGCTGCACAGAAAACTGCAGCTTTCACTAACGGCTAGATTTGGAGTTTGGCGTTAGCCGTGAAAACCAGCGTTAGAGGCTCCGGTATTTGGAGTCACTCAAAAAAGGGTCTAACGCTCACTTTTCAGCCGCGACTTTTCCATACCGCAGATCCCCTTACGTCAATTGCGTATCCTATCTTTTCAATGGTATCTTTCTAACTCCGGTATTTAGAGTCGTGTCTGAAGTGAGCGTTAGAAATCTAACGACAAAACTCCAGCCGCAGAAAAAAAGTCAGTAGTTAAGAGCTTTCTGGGCTAACGCCGGTTCATAAAGCTCTTAACTACTGTACTCTAAAGTACACTAACACCCATAAACTACCTATGTACCCCTAAACCGAGGTCCCCCCACATCGCCGCCACTCAATTACATTTTTTTAACCCTAATCTGCCGACCGCCACCTATGTTATACTTATGTACCCCTAATCTGCTGCCCCTAACACCGCCGACCCCTGTATTATATTTATTAACCCCTAATCTGCCCCCCACAACATCGCCGCCAGCTACCTACTATAATTAACCCCTAATCTGCCGACCGCAAAGCGCCGCCACCTACATTATAGCTATGTACCCCTAATCTGCTGCCCCTAACACCGCCGACCCCTATATTATATTTATTAACCCCTAATCTGCCCCCCTCAACTTCGCCTCCACCTGCCTACACTTATTAACCCCTAATCTGCCGAGCGGACCGCACCGCTACTATAATAAAGTTATTAACCCCTAATCCGCCTCACTAACCCTATAATAAATAGTATTAACCCCTAATCTGCCCTCCCTAACATCGCCGACACCTAACTTCAATTATTAACCCCTAATCTGCCGACCGGAGCTCACCGCTATTCTAATAAATGTATTAACCCCTAAAGCTAAGTCTAACCCTAACACTAACACCCCCCTAAGTTAAATATAATTTTAATCTAACGAAATAAATTAACTCGTATTAAATAAATTATTCCTATTTAAAGCTAAATACTTACCTGTAAAATAAACCCTAATATAGCTACAATATAAATTATAATTACATTGTAGCTATTTTAGGATTAATATTTATTTTACAGGCAACTTTGTAATTATTTTAACCAGGTACAATAGCTATTAAATAGTTAAGAACTATTTAATAGCTACCTAGTTAAAATAATTACAAAATTACCTGTTAAATAAATCCTAACCTAAGTTACAATTAAACCTAAACACTATACTATCATTAAATTAATTAAATAAAATACCTATAATTACCTACAATTAAACCTAACACTACACTATCAATACATTAATTAAATACAATATCTCCGAAATACAAATAATATGAAATAAACTAACTAAAGTACAAAAAATAAAAAAGAACTAAGTTACAAAAAATAAAAAAATATTTACAAACATAAGAAAAATATTACAACAATTTTAAACTAATTACACCTACTCTAAGCCCCCTAATAAAATAACAAAGACCCCCAAAATAAAAAATGCCCTACCCTATTCTAAATTACTAAAGTTCAAAGCTCTTTTACCTTACCAGCCCTGAACAGGGCCCTTTGCGGGGGCATGCCCCAAGAAGTTCAGCTCTTTTACCTGTAAAAAAAAACATACAATACCGCTCCCCCAACATTACAACCCACCACCCACATACCCCTAATCTAACCCAAACCCCCCTTAAATAAACCTAACACTAAGCCCCTGAAGATCATCCTACCTTGTCTTCACCTCACCAGGTATCACTGATCCGTCCTGGCTCCAAAATCTTCATCCAACCCAAGCGGGGGCTGGCGATCCATCATCCGGTGGCTGAAGAGGTCCAGAAGAGGCTCCAAAGTCTTCATCCTATCCGGGAAGAAGAGGCGATCCGGACCGGCAACCATCTTGATCCAAGCGGCATCTTCTATCTTCATCCGATGACGACCGGCTCCATCCTGAAGACCTCCACCGCGGACCCATCTTCTTCCGGCAACGTCCAACTGAAGAATGACAGTTCCTTTAAGGGACGTCATCCAAGATGGCTTACAGTCTTACATGTAACACAATATAAAGGGGAAAATTGTGTTCAAAAGGGGGACAGAAAAGTAAAAAAGAAAGGGGATAAAAATTGTCTATTAGTTGTTCATGCTTCAGTTTTTTGATGTTCCTTTATTTAGATTTCTGATGTGCTTTGCAGTTATTTCTGATGCTATGTAATAGATGTTAACTTCACTGCCTAGGTTGCATAGTGTAAAAATTTCTATTTGTTAACCCCTAGGTTAGCCCCAATTTAAAGTGTGATAATGGCGGCAGTAGAATACTGTTTAGTCTGGTGTCAAGTGATTTGTTTATAGCAGGCTCCTTTGTTTTTTTTCCACATATATTTTTTCTTTTTTTTCCTTTTTCTTTTTTTTTTTGTTTTGTTCTTTTTGTTGTTTTCTGTGTTTTTTGATTTATATAAACAGTTAGCTATTAAGACGGTGGAGGGAAGGGAAGGGGGGGTCTTCACAATTGTGTATTTAGATTCTTAAGGATTTAAAAAATCACGTATTAGGTACCAGGTGAGTACCTGGTTTCGTATGGTGTGTTGTGCAGCATATGCACTATTTTGAATGGAAAGATATATCACTCAGGTGAAATCTATTTCACCCATAATGCCTGTGAAAGCGAAAGATAAAAAAAGTAATAAAACAGCTGATACCAGTCTAGATAACCCTATGGATTCCAGTAAGAGTGTGTTTGATATGCAAGAGCTTACCGTTAAACTCCTGGAAGTGTTCTCGCCCCAATTTGAAGCAATTAAAAAGGAATTAGGGTCTATTTCTACTGAAATAGTCACATTATCATCTGAAGTGAAACTTTTTTCAAACAGATTAACAGAGGCTGAGTCTAGAATCTCAGATTTAGAAGATCAGGGCCACATTTCAGCAGAGATTATTAAAAAACAAGATTCTAAAATCAGAAATATGCAGCTTCGCCTGGAGGATCTTGATTGAACTTGATTCTGATTGGCTGATTCCATCAGCCAATCAGAATATTCCTACCTTAATTCCGATTGGCTGATAGAATCCTATCAGCCAATCAGAATTCGAGGGACGCCATCTTGGATGACGTCCCTTAAAGGAACCGTCATTCTTCAGTTGGACGTCGCCGGAAGAAGATGGGTCCGCGGTGGAGGTCTTCAGGATGGAGCCGGTCGTCATCGGATGAAGATAGAAGATGCCGCTTGGATCAAGATGGTTGCCGGTCCGGATCGCCTCTTCTTCCCGGATAGGATGAAGACTTTGGAGCCTCTTCTGGACCTCTTCAGCCACCGGATGATGGATCGCCAGCCCCCGCTTGGGTTGGATGAAGATTTTGGAGCCAGGACGGATCGGTGATACCTGGTGAGGTGAAGACAAGGTAGGATGATCTTCGGAGGAGGATTTCCGGTGGCAGGAGTTGTACAGAGCAGAGCACGCGCTGAGTTTGGCGTGCAGTGAGGAGAGTGGGACTCTGATACTCTATTCTAAACATCCCCCCGTGCAGCTGCTCCCGTTGTTGGTGTCTCGAACACCCTAGGGAGATGGGCTATAGTACCTAAGCCCCGGCAGGAAATTCTTAAAACTGTCCTATTCCTGGCTCACAGGTCAGAGCCACATTTGCGCTAAAGAGCTACAACAATAAAAGGGAAAGCGGCATCTGAGTTTCTCACCTGTGCCTAAGCTGAGCCCAATTTCAAGGTGTTGGAGTTGGCGTCTGGCTTGTTTGGTCCACAGTACCCGAACCGGACCCCCCTGGAGGGGTCGGAGTGTCGCGCCCGAGGAGAATTGGGCAGCCGCGGAGCGGATCCTGAAGAGTTGGTGTGCTCGCTGTGGGGTTACTTCTGTGGCCTCCTAGAGCGCTGTTTGGGGCTGATTCCCGGTGCCGGATCGGAAAGGTGGTGATCCCCAGGTCTTTGGCGAGCCGTAATTCGTATAGGCTCGGGCAGAAGGGGTTTGCCCAATTGGAGGTCCCGGAGTTGCCAAGCCCCCCGGTGTGCCCAATAGGAGACAAAGGCTTGTGAACGAGTCAGGTGATCTGGCTAACCTGATCTACGGAGGACCTACAGGGTCAGAGTAAACGCCGAAAAAGTTCCAGGCTGAATAGGGATTGAAAACCCCTGTTTGCAGCCCAGCATCGTGTAATATTACAGCACGGCCATCTTCTGAATAAGCAGGTTGCTCTGGACAGTGTGTCAGGTAATCGATAAGGCCAATCTAGTCTGGGTGTGCAAGCCTGTAGAAGGGTAAAAAGATCCGGGACTCACCCTTTGTATCTGTGTGTCTGCAATGTCTGGACTAATTTTGTAAACTTTATAACCGTACAAAGACTCTCTTTTGCTTACAGTCTTACATGTAACACAATATAAAGGGGAAAATTGTGTTCAAAAGGGGGACAGAAAAGTAAAAAAGAAAGGGGATAAAAATTGTCCATTAGTTGTTCATGCTTCAGTTTTTTGATGTTCCTTTATTTAGATTTCTGATGTGCTTTGCAGTTATTTCTGATGCTATGTAATAGATGTTAACTTCACTGCCTAGGTTGCATAGTGTAAAAATTTCTATTTGTTAACCCCTAGGTTAGCCCCAATTTAAAGTGTGATAATGGCGGCAGTAGAATACTGTTTAGTCTGGTGTCAAGTGATTTGTTTATAGCAGGCTCCTTTGTTTTTTTTCCACATATATTTTTTCTTTTTTTTCCTTTTTCTTTCTTTTTTTTTTTTTTTTTTGTTCTTTTTGTTGTTTTCTGTGTTTTTTGATTTATATAAACAGTTAGCTATTAAGACGGTGGAGGGAAGGGAAGGGGGGGTCTTCACAATTGTGTATTTAGATTCTTAAGGATTTACAAAATCACGTATTGGGTACCAGGTGAGTACCTGGTTTCGTATGGTGTGTTGTGCAGCATATGCACTATTTTGAATGGAAAGATATATCACTCAGGTGAAATCTATTTCACCCATAATGCCTGTGAAAGCGAAAGATAAAAAAAGTAATAAAACAGCTGATACCAGTCTAGATAACCCTATGGATTCCAGTAAGAGTGTGTTTGATATGCAAGAGCTTACCGTTAAACTCCTGGAAGTGTTCTCGCCCCAATTTGAAGCAATTAAAAAGGAATTAGGGTCTATTTCTACTGAAATAGTCACATTATCATCTGAAGTGAAACTTTTTTCAAACAGATTAACAGAGGCTGAGTCTAGAATCTCGGATTTAGAAGATCAGGGCCACATTTCAGCAGAGATTATTAAAAAACAAGATTCTAAAATCAGAAATATGCAGCTTCGCCTGGAGGATCTTGAGGATCGCTCCCGGCGTAATAATATTAGATTAGTTGGCCTACCAGAAGTCTCAGAATTTGATGACCTTTTAAAATTCACGTCTACTACACTCCCCCTGGCTCTGGGGATGCCCCCCCAATCAGTACCACTTATAATTGAACGAGCGCATAGACTGGGCCCTAAGAAAGACCCCTTGGATGGAGCTTTAAAAAATAGAGTTTGTTTATTTAAACTTCTAAAATATCAAGACAAGATTGAACTTATGAGACTGTTTAAAATAGCAGAACCCCTTTTTTTTGGTAATAGCAGGATACTAATGTTTCAAGATTTTTCCTCTGAGACTTCGTCGAGGAGGAGAACTATGGCCCCGCATTGTACACAACTTATAAATAAAGGGATAAAAGCACGGATGATCTATCCAGCTCGAATCATAGTTGAAGATCGAGGTACTAGACGCTCATTTGACGAGGTCTCAGAGGTAAAAAAATATATAGAATCCCTGTGAGCAGAGGCTAGATGTGGTTTGGTACTCAAATAAGATGTTAGATGAATAATAATTTGAAGGTGTGATAATGTTTAAGCCAAACTTAATGTCAATTTTAATTATGATTAGCGCATTTGTTATTTGTTATATGTATTTTGTGTCTCGTTGCTTTTCCTTTTTTTTTCTTTTTTTTTTTTTTTTCTTTTTTCTTCTCCTCTCCCTTCCTCCTGGCCCTCCCCTTTTGTTTCCTTGCATTATTTTTAAGGTATTTTATATGGCCATTCCGGGCAGTTTTCTTTTTCTTGATAGACTGATGCTGAATGGGTGAGGGACTCAAAGTACTCTCTTGGAATATAGGGGGAATAACTTCCCCCATTAAGCTTAAATTAGTTATTAAAAAATTAGCTACCCATAAACCGGATATAGTTCTCCTACAAGAGACACATCTTAATCAACAAGAAGCAGCGAAACTGAAAATAAAGTGGGTAGGGGAAGTCATCTCAACAGCAAGTCGAGCTAGAAAATGTGGGTTAGCTATCCTTCTTCATAAGGATCTTGATTATAAAATAATTAAAGTAGAAGTGGACGAAGCGGCTAGGTATATCCTTCTTCAAATTCATCTAAAAAACGTCAAACTGGTGATTTTTAATGTATATGCCCCAAATAACTTTTCCAGAGAATTCTGGGAAAATATAAAGTTGAAACTATTTCCTTATGTCTCTGAGAACGTAATTCTAGGGGGAGATTTTAATGCAACTCTTTGTCCTTCCCTAGATAGATTTTAAAAAAAAAATATTGCAGTCCATAATAGATATGCGAAATTTTTAAAACAATGGTGCTCTAGGTTAAAATTAGTAGATGTTTGGCGTCTAAAAAATCCTGACAAGCTGCTATATTCTTGTGAGTCTATAGCACACGGAACATTTTCAAGAATAGACTTCTTTTTAATTTCAGAAACATTAGCCTTACAAGAAATAGAGGCCGAGATAGGAGAAATTAGCATATCAGATCATGCCATCATCTCATTATCTTTTATAGAAGGTAACAAAGAAAGGATTAAAACACTTAGATTTATCTTTCCTCGCTATCTATGTAATAACCCTAAATTTGTTAATTATATGAAAGCCTCTTGGCAGCGCTATTATGCTGAAAATTCAAGTTATTCCCACAAGATCGAAATCTGTTGGGAAGCTTTTAAAGCTGTATTACGAGGTGAAATCCAGGTTTATGTAAGTATAAGTAAGAAGAAGAGCAGAATAAGAGAAACTCAAATTTTAAATCAGGTTAGGAATGCTTTCACAATATATTGTGCAAATCCTACAGTGGGGAATTGGGGGAAATATAGAGATAAGAGAAAGGAAAGAGATCTTTTCTTGAAACAAAAATTAGTAGAGGAAGAAACCAAAATAAGTCTTCACTTTAAAGGTGTACATGGGTACTCGGCCAAATTTCTGGCCAAACTTACTAAAAGTAGAAAAAAGAAAAATCTTATATTGGCAATCCAAACGGATAAAGGTAGAGTTACAGAAACTAAGGAGATCTTAGAAATTTTCTATACTTATTGCCAACAGCTCTACTCTGAAACTGCAATAAACAATGTCAATCACAACAATTTTTGGGATATGATAAAGGCCCCTAAAATATCTAATGAGGATTTGTTAGTGATAAATGCCCCGATTTCAATACAAGAAATCAGAAAAGCTATAGATAATTTAAAAATGAACAAAGCAGCGGGTCCTGATGGATTCCCCGCTGAATTCTATAAATGTATGAGTGAAGAGGCATCATTGATACTAGAAAAACTTTTCAATTCTTATTTTTGTACAATGAATCCTATATCCAAATATTTCTCTGCGGCGAATATTTCTCTCATTCTAAAGAAAGGTAAAAACCCGGAAGACCCGGCTTCCTACAGACCAATTTATGTCTTAAATATAGATTATAAAATATTAATGGCAATTATTGCGGGAAGAATCTCTAAATGTTTACATAATGTTATTCACCCAGATCAAACTGGATTTATGATAGACAGAAATCCAACAAAAAATATACGTAAAGTAATTAATCTGTTGGATTACGCGTGGAATGTAGATCAGGGTAGGAAGAAACCGGTATGGCAAGATGCGGCCATTCTTTCCCTGGATGCTATTAAAGCTTTTGATTCAATTATTTGGGAATATTTATTCAGAACATTAGAGCAATTTTGGTTTAAGGGAGAATTTTTACACTTCATTCATAGAATTTATTATAATCCAATATCTTTTTTACTTATTAATGGGACCCTTTCATCCAAAATAACTTTACAAAGGGGCACTAGGCAGGGGTGCCCGTTGTCCCCCTTGCTTTTTAATATTGCATTAGAACCTTTAGCAATTCGGTTTAGGGAAGTGTTAATGGGATGCCAGTTTGGTATACATTCCCTGAAAATCTTGTTGTATGCGGATGACGTGTTATTATTTCTAGCCAATGTTCAGCAGTCTATCTTATTAGTTTTACAAACTCTGAAACTCTTCAGTTCGTTCTCTGGGTATAAGATAAACTTAGAGAAGAGTGAATTACTGTGCTTTAATAATAGACTGATAGTAACACCTAGTATTCCCTTTAAACAGGTCGATGCTATTAAATATCTAGGGCTGGTTTTACACAGGAATCCTAGTTGCTGGTATAAAGCTAATTTTGAACCACTGTTTCAAAAGATTGCTGCTGATTTACAACTATGGGTTGCATTTCCACTGTCTCTGACAGCGCGCGTTAGGTTAATCAAATCTATCATCTTTCCACGTCTGTTATACCCGCTTCAGAACTTACCGTTGTTTATCTTAAATAAGGATCTTAAGCTAATTAACTCCTTATTTTCTAAATTTATCTGGAATAATAAAAAATCACGATTGGCCTTGGGGAGACTTATGCAAACCCCTGGAGGGGCTGGTTTAGCGTTACCTAATCTAAAACTCTACAATTTGGCGGCGTTGGTTAAAATAGCAATAGATTGGATTGCCGGCTCTAATATCGTTTCTTCCGAAGAGATAGAATCATTTGTAATTGCACCATTTTCATTAAAAGCGATCTTGCATTGCAAAGTACAGAAATTGCCGCAGAATATTAGCTGCCTTATCTCTATAAAGAATGTAGTATATGCATGGCAAAAGACCTGCGCAATTTTAGATTTGGACTACTCTTTTTCTGATTTCTTACCTATTGTAAGTAATCCGAGTTTTCTTCCAGGGATATATCAAAAAGTATTTAGAGACTGGGCAGAAAAAGGTTTACTCTATGTGAAACAATTTCTTGACGAAAATTATCATATAGTACCTGCTGAAGATATTTTTAGTAAGTACAGTATACCTAGATCCAATTTATTTGCGTATTTTCAAATCCTTCATTTTATTTAAGATCAGAAGTGGCGGCCTACATCCACAATAGCTTGGCCCGATATTAAACTTTGTATACAAAATTTCACTACAGGTGATGCCTCGATCACTCTGTTGTATGATATCATGTTGAATAAGCAGAGTCTGCCCATTAGGGATAATCTATGTAAATTTTGGTCTGCAAGAATTCCTGTGATAGATTTTGAAAATATTTCTCAAAGCTTTAATTTGCTGCAGAAATGCAAAGTTCAAATGGCCTGGAAAGAATCACATATGAAGCTGATTAATGACTTTTATATTTCACCATGGAAGATGAAAAAGTTTTATCCTTTATCGGTCAATATCTGAAGAGTTGGTGTGCTCGCTGTGGGGTCACTTCTGTGGCCTCCTAGAGCGCTGTTTGGGGCTGATTCCCGGTGCCGGATCGGAAAGGTGGTGATCCCCAGGTCTTTGGCGAGCCGTAATTCGGATAGGCTCGGGCAGAAGGGGTTTGCCCAATTGGAGGTCCCGGAGTTGCCAAGCCCCCCGGTGTGCCCAATAGGAGACAAAGGCTTGTGAACGAGTCAGGTGATCTGGCTAACCTGATCTACGGAGGCCCTACAGGGTCAGAGTAAACGCCGAAAAAGTTCCAGGCTGAATAGGGATTGAAAACCCCTGTTTGCAGCCCAGCATCGTGTAATATTACAGCACGGCCATCTTCTGAATAAGCAGGTTGCTCTGGACGGTGTGTCAGGTAATCGATAAGGCCAATCTAGTCTGGGTGTGCAAGCCTGTAGAAGGGTAAAAAGATCCGGGACTCACCCTTTGTATCTGTGTGTCTGCAATGTCTGGACTAATTTTGTAAACTTTATAACCGTACAAAGACTCTCTTTTGCTTACAGTCTTACATGTAACACAATATAAAGGGGAAAATTGTGTTCAAAAGGGGGACAGAAAAGTAAAAAAGAAAGGGGATAAAAATTGTCTATTAGTTGTTCATGCTTCAGTTTTTTTATGTTCCTTTATTTAGATTTCTGATGTGCTTTGCAGTTATTTCTGATGCTATGTAATAGATGTTAACTTCACTGCCTAGGTTGCATAGTGTAAAAATTTCTATTTGTTAACCCCTAGGTTAGCCCCAATTTAAAGTGTGATAATGGTGGCAGTAGAATACTGTTTAGTCTGGTGTCAAGTGATTTGTTTATAGCAGGCTCCTTTGTTTTTTTTTCCACATATATTTTTTCTTTTTTTTCCTTTTTTTTTTTTTTTGTTCTTTTTGTTGTTTTCTGTGTTTTTTGATTTATATAAACAGTTAGCTATTAAGACGGTGGAGGGAAGGGAAGGGGGGGTCTTCACAATTGTGTATTTAGATTCTTAAGGATTTACAAAATCACGTATTGGGTACCAGGTGAGTACCTGGTTTCGTATGGTGTGTTGTGCAGCATATGCACTATTTTGAATGGAAAGATATATCACTCAGGTGAAATCTATTTCACCCATAATGCCTGTGAAAGCGAAAGATAAAAAAAGTAATAAAACAGCTGATACCAGTCTAGATAACCCTATGGATTCCAGTAAGAGTGTGTTTGATATGCAAGAGCTTACCGTTAAACTCCTGGAAGTGTTCTCGCCCCAATTTGAAGCAATTAAAAAGGAATTAGGGTCTATTTCTACTGAAATAGTCACATTATCATTTGAAGTGAAACTTTTTTCAAACAGATTAACAGAGGCTGAGTCTAGAATCTCGGATTTAGAAGATCAGGGCCACATTTCAGCAGAGATTATTAAAAAACAAGATTCTAAAATCAGAAATATGCAGCTTCGCCTGGAGGATCTTGAGGATCGCTCCCGGCGTAATAATATTAGATTAGTTGGCCTACCAGAAGTCTCAGAATTTGATGACCTTTTAAAATTCACGTCTACTACACTCCCCCTGGCTCTGGGGATGCCCCCCCAATCAGTACCACTTATAATTGAACGAGCGCATAGACTGGGCCCTAAGAAAGACCCCTTGGATGGAGCTTTAAAAAATAGAGTTTGTTTATTTAAACTTCTAAAATATCAAGACAAGATTGAACTTATGAGACTGTTTAAAATAGCAGAACCCCTTTTTTTTGGTAATAGCAGGATACTAATGTTTCAAGATTTTTCCTCTGAGACGTCGTCGAGGAGGAGAACTATGGCCCCGCATTGTACACAACTTATAAATAAAGGGATAAAAGCACGGATGATCTATCCAGCTCGAATCATAGTTGAAGATCGAGGTACTAGACGCTCATTTGACGAGGTCTCAGAGGTAAAAAAATATATAGAATCCCTGTGAGCAGAGGCTAGATGTGGTTTGGTACTCAAATAAGATGTTAGATGAATAATAATTTGAAGGTGTGATAATGTTTAAGCCAAACTTAATGTCAATTTTAATTATGATTAGCGCATTTGTTATTTGTTATATGTATTTTGTGTCTCGTTGCTTTTCCTTTTTTTTTTTTTTTTTTTTTTTTTTTCTTTTTTCTTCTCCTCTCCCTTCCTCCTGGCCCTCCCCTTTTGTTTCCTTGCATTATTTTTAAGGTATTTTATATGGCCATTCCGGGCAGTTTTCTTTTTCTTGATAGACTGATGCTGAATGGGTGAGGGACTCAAAGTACTCTCTTGGAATATAGGGGGAATAACTTCCCCCATTAAGCTTAAATTAGTTATTAAAAAATTAGCTACCCATAAACCGGATATAGTTCTCCTACAAGAGACACATCTTAATCAACAAGAAGCAGCGAAACTGAAAATAAAGTGGGTAGGGGAAGTCATCTCAACAGCAAGTCGAGCTAGAAAATGTGGGTTAGCTATCCTTCTTCATAAGGATCTTGATTATAAAATAATTAAAGTAGAAGTGGACGAAGCGGCTAGGTATATCCTTCTTCAAATTCATCTAAAAAACGTCAAACTGGTGATTTTTAATGTATATGCCCCAAATAACTTTTCCAGAGAATTCTGGGAAAATATAAAGTTGAAACTATTTCCTTATGTCTCTGAGAACGTAATTCTAGGGGGAGATTTTAATGCAACTCTTTGTCCTTCCCTAGATAGATTTTCAAAAAAAAATATTGCAGTCCATAATAGATATGCGAAATTTTTAAAACAATGGTGCTCTAGGTTAAAATTAGTAGATGTTTGGCGTCTAAAAAATCCTGACAAGCTGCTATATTCTTGTGAGTCTATAGCACACGGAACATTTTCAAGAATATACTTCTTTTTAATTTCAGAAACATTAGCCTTACAAGAAATAGAGGCCGAGATAGGAGAAATTAGCATATCAGATCATGCCATCATCTCATTATCTTTTATAGCAGGTAACAAAGAAAGGATTAAAACACTTAGATTTATCTTTCCTCGCTATCTATGTAATAACCCTAAATTTGTTAATTATATGAAAGCCTCTTGGCAGCGCTATTATGCTGAAAATTCAAGTTATTCCCACAAGATCGAAATCTGTTGGGAAGCTTTTAAAGCTGTATTACGAGGTGAAATCCAGGTTTATGTAAGTATAAGTAAGAAGAAGAGCAGAATAAGAGAAACTCAAATTTTAAATCAGGTTAGGAATGCTTTCACAATATATTGTGCAAATCCTACAGTGGGGAATTGGGGGAAATATAGAGATAAGAGAAAGGAAAGAGATCTTTTCTTGAAACAAAAATTAGTAGAGGAAGAAACCAAAATAAGTCTTCACTTTAAAGGTGTACATGGGTACTCGGCCAAATTTCTGGCCAAACTTACTAAAAGTAGAAAAAAGAAAAATCTTATATTGGCAATCCAAACGGATAAAGGTAGAGTTACAGAAACTAAGGAGATCTTAGAAATTTTCTATACTTATTGCCAACAGCTCTACTCTGAAACTGCAATAAACAATGTCAATCACAACAATTTTTGGGATATGATAAAGGCCCCTAAAATATCTAATGAGGATTTGTTAGTGATAAATGCCCCGATTTCAATACAAGAAATCAGAAAAGCTATAGATAATTTAAAAATGAACAAAGCAGCGGGTCCTGATGGATTCCCCGCTGAATTCTATAAATGTATGAGTGAAGAGGCATCATTGATACTAGAAAAACTTTTCAATTCTTATTTTTGTACAATGAATCCTATATCCAAATATTTCTCTGCGGCGAATATTTCTCTCATTCTAAAGAAAGGTAAAAACCCGGAAGACCCGGCTTCCTACAGACCAATTTCTGTCTTAAATATAGATTATAAAATATTAATGGCAATTATTGCGGGAAGAATCTCTAAATGTTTACATAATGTTATTCACCCAGATCAAACTGGATTTATGATAGACAGAAATCCAACAAAAAATATACGTAAAGTAATTAATCTGTTGGATTACGCGTGGAATGTAGATCAGGGTAGGAAGAAACCGGTATGGCAAGATGCGGCCATTCTTTCCCTGGATGCTATTAAAGCTTTTGATTCAATTATTTGGGAATATTTATTCAGAACATTAGAGCAATTTTGGTTTAAGGGAGAATTTTTACACTTCATTCATAGAATTTATTATAATCCAATATCTTTTTTACTTATTAATGGGACCCTTTCATCCAAAATAACTTTACAAAGGGGCACTAGGCAGGGGTGCCCGTTGTCCCCCTTGCTTTTTAATATTGCATTAGAACCTTTAGCAATTCGGTTTAGGGAAGTGTTAATGGGATGCCAGTTTGGTATACATTCCCTGAAAATCTTGTTGTATGCGGATGACGTGTTATTATTTCTAGCCAATGTTCAGCAGTCTATCTTATTAGTTTTACAAACTCTGAAACTCTTCAGTTCGTTCTCTGGGTATAAGATAAACTTAGAGAAGAGTGAATTACTGTGCTTTAATAATAGACTGATAGTAACACCTAGTATTCCCTTTAAACAGGTCGATGCTATTAAATATCTAGGGCTGGTTTTACACAGGAATCCTAGTTGCTGGTATAAAGCTAATTTTGAACCACTGTTTCAAAAGATTGCTGCTGATTTACAACTATGGGTTGCATTTCCACTGTCTCTGACAGCGCGCGTTAGGTTAATCAAATCTATCATCTTTCCACGTCTGTTATACCCGCTTCAGAACTTACCGTTGTTTATCTTAAATAAGGATCTTAAGCTAATTAACTCCTTATTTTCTAAATTTATCTGGAATAATAAAAAATCACGATTGGCCTTGGGGAGACTTATGCAAACCCCTGGAGGGGCTGGTTTAGCGTTACCTAATCTTAAACTCTACAATTTGGCGGCGTTGGTTAAAATAGCAATAGATTGGATTGCCGGCTCTAATATCGTTTCTTCCGAAGAGATAGAATCATTTGTAATTGCACCATTTTCATTAAAAGCGATCTTGCATTGCAAAGTACAGAAATTGCTGCAGAATATTAGCTGCCTTATCTCTATAAAGAATGTAGTATATGCATGGCAAAAGACCTGCGCAATTTTAGATTTGGACTACTCTTTTTCTGATTTCTTACCTATTGTAAGTAATCCGAGTTTTCTTCCAGGGATATATCAAAAAGTATTTAGAGACTGGGCAGAAAAAGGTTTACTCTATGTGAAACAATTTCTTGACGAAAATTATCATATAGTACCTGCTGAAGATATTTTTAGTAAGTACAGTATACCTAGATCCAATTTATTTGCATATTTTCAAATCCGTCATTTTATTTTAGATCAGAAGTGGCGGCCTACATCCACAATAGCTTGGCCCGATATTAAACTTTGTATACAAAAATTCACTACAGGTGATGCCTCGATCTCTCTGTTGTATGATATCATGTTGAATAAGCAGAGTCTGCCCATTAGGGATAATCTATGTAAATTTTGGTCTGCAAGAATTCCTGTGATAGATTTTGAAAATATTTCTCAAAGCTTTAATTTGCTGCAGAAATGCAAAGTACCAATGGCCTGGAAAGAATCACATATGAAGCTGATTAATGACTTTTATATTTCACCATGGAAGATGAAAAAGTTTTATCCTTTATCGGTCAATATCTGCCCACGTTGCGCATATTATAAGGCAGATATACTCCATATGTTTTGGTCTTGCCCTATGGTCAGACAATTATGGCTGAAGATAATTTACTGGTTTAATAAATTATACAAAGTTACAATATTGCTAGCAGTAGAGGATATTTTCTTTCTATACCCTTTCAATGATGATTTTAATAGGAACACCATAGAAAGCCTAAATACAGTTATATTAGCAGTTAGATTCTGTATATTTAAAAATTGGAAAAGTAAGCGTTAATAAGGACTAGCTGAGGTGTTTAAAATATTTCAGGAGCAGATTGTCTTTGAATCTTTCCATCTCCATGATGCCTCTGAGAAAAGAATTAAGAAGTTCTTATGGAGATGGTCACCGGTTATCTTAACCTATCCAAGTGTTATTCAAAAAATGATTCTCTCCCCCCTTTCTAGCATCAGTAAGTTTTGCAGAATTGACTCTATTAAATGTCTTTCCACATAATTGGATCAAGTAGCCTGGATGGGTCGATATGGAGGGATAGTTGGAGGGGGGGGAGAGGAGGAGAGGATTGTCCCTTTTTTTTTATTTTTTATTTTTTTTTATTTTATATATGTGTATATCTATATGATTTGGTTATGTGTTGAATCTGTAAACAAGGTGATGTAAGAACCCTTTAAAAGTTCAGCAGTGTATGTTAATAACGACAAATCTTGATAAGGGTATTAGGCATTGATGGTCAATTTATATAATGAAGCAATTATTTTCTCATGTGTTTATTTTCTCTTTTTTCTGTTTTCAGCTCTGCTTCGTTATGTTATTTTTGTTGATTTTCGCCCTGCGTGGTGTAAAGAATTGTAATTTGATTTGTTTGACATACGCTGTTGGTTATCTATAAATAAAAGTTTAAAAAAAAAAAGGATGATCTTCAGGGGCTTAGTGTTAGGTTTATTTAAGGGGGGTTTGGGTTAGATTAGGGGTATGTGGGTGGTGGGTTGTAATGTTGGGGGGGGTATTGTATGTTTTTTTTTACAGGCAAAAGAGCTGAACTTCTTGGGGCATGCCCCGCAAAGGGCCCTGTTCAGGGCTGGTAAGGTAAAAGAGCTTTGAACTTTAGTAATTTAGAATAGGGTAGGGCATTTTTTATTTTGGAGGTCTTTGTTATTTTATTAGGGGGCTTAGAGTAGGTGTAATTAGTTTAAAATTGTTGTAATATTTTTCTTATGTTTGTAAATATTTTTTTATTTTTTGTAACTTAGTTCTTTTATATTTTTTGTACTTTAGTTAGTTTATTTCATTATAGTTATTTGTAGGAATTGTATTTAATTTATTTATTGATAGTGTAGTGTTAGGTTTAATTGTAGGTAATTGTAGGTATTTTATTTAATTAATTTAATGATAGTATAGTGTTAGGTTTAATTCTAACTTAGGTTAGGATTTATTTTACAGGTAATTTTGTAATTATTTTAACTAGGTAACTATTAAATAGTTCTTAACTATTTAATAGCTATTGTACATGGTTAAAATAATTACAAAGTTGCCTGTAAAATAAATATTAATCCTAAAATAGCTATAATATAATTATAATTTATATTGTAGCTTTATTAGGGTTTATTTTACAGGTAAGTATTTAGCTTTAAATAGGAATAATTTATTTAATAAGAGATAATTAATTTCGTTAGATGTAAATTATATTTAACTTAGGGGGGTGTTAGTGTTAGGGTTAGACTTAGCTTTAGGGGTTAATACATTTATTAGAATAGCGGTGAGCTCCAGTCGGCAGATTAGGGGTTAATAATTGAAGTTAGGTGTCGGCGATGTTAGGGAGGGCAGATTAGGTGTTAATACTATTTATTATAGGGTTAGTGAGGCGGATTAGGGGTTAATAACTTTATTATAGTAGCGCTCAGGTCCGCTCGGCAGATTAGGGGTTAATAAGTGGAGGCAGGTGGAGGCGACATTGTGGGGGGCAGATTAGGGGTTAATAAATATAATATAGGGGTCGGCGATGTTAGGGCAGCAGATTAGGGGTACATAGGGATAATGTAAGTAGCGGCGGTTTACGGATTAGGGGTTAATAAGTGAAAGGTTAGGGGTGTTTAGACTCGGGGTACATGTTAGAGTGTTAGGTGCAGACGTAGGAAGTGTTTCCCCATAGTAAACAATGGGGCTGCGTTAGGAGCTGAACGCGGCTTTTTTGCAGGTGTTAGGTTTTTTTTCAGCTCAAACAGCCCCATTGTTTCCTATGGGGGAATCGTGCACGAGCACGTTTTTGAGGCTGGCCGCTTGCGTAAGCAACTCTGGTATCGAGAGTTGAAGTTGCGTTAAATATGCTCTACGCTCCTTTTTTTGAGCCTAACGCAGCCTTTATGTGGACTCTCAATACAAGAGTTATTTTTATGGTGCGGCCAGAAAAAAGCCGGCGTTAGTTTTTCGGGTCGTTACTGACAAAACTCCAAATCTAGCCGTAAGAGAGCTATTGTATGTAACACTATACAGGTGATGTGACAGTAACAATGGTACAAATGCTACTGGTGCCGGTATTTATAATGGTACAGAGCCCAGGAGCCTGTGTAATGCTGTAAAGTGACTTTACACTTAGATCTCACTAGCAGAGCTATTGTATGTAACACTATACAGGTGATGTGACAGTAACAATGGTACAAATGCTACTGGTGCCGGTATTTATAATGGTACAGAGCCCAGGAGCCTGTGTAATGCTGTAAAGTGACTACACTTAGATCTCACTAGCAGAGCTATTGTATGTAACACTATACAGGTGATGTGACAGTAACAATGGTACAAATGCTACTCGTGCCGGTATTTATAATGGTACAGAGCCCAGGAGCCTGTGTAATGCTGTAAAGTGACTACACTTAGATCTCACTAGCAGAGCTATTGTATGTAACACTATACAGGTGATGTGACAGTAACAATGGTACAAATGCTACTGGTGCCGGTATTTATAACGGTACAGAGCCCAGGAGCCTGTGTAATGCTGTAAAGTGACTACACTTAGATCTCACTAGCAGAGCTATTGTATGTAACACTATACAGGTGATGTGACAGTAACAATGGTACAAATGGTACTGGTGCCGGTATTTATAATGGTACAGAGCCCAGGAGCCTGTGTAATGCTGTAAAATGACTACACTTAGATCTCACTAGCAGAGCTATTGTATGTAACACTATACAGGTGATGTGACAGTAACAATGGTACAAATGCTACTGGTGCCGGTATTTATAATGGTACAGAGCCCAGGAGCTTGTGTAATGCTGTAAAGTGACTACACTTAGATCTCACTAGCAGAGCTATTGTATGTAACACTATACAGGTGATGTGACAGTAACAATGGTACAAATGCTACAGATGCCGGTATTTATAATGGTACAGAGCCCAGGAGCTTGTGTAATGCTGTAAAGTGACTTTACACTTAGATCTCACTAGCAGAGCTATTGTATGTAACACTATACAGGTGATGTGACAGTAACAATGGTACAAATGCTACTGGTGCCGTTATTTATAATGGTACAGAGCCCAGGAGCCTGTGTAATGCTGTAAAGTGACACTACACTTAGATCTAACTAGCAGAGCTATTGTATGTAACACTATACAGGTGATGTGACAGTAACAATGGTACAAATGCTACTGGTGCCGGTATTTATAATGGTACAGAGCCCAGGAGCCTGTGTAATGCTGTAAAGTGACTACACTAAGATCTCACTAGCAGAGCTATTGTATGTAACACTATACAGGTGATGTGACAGTAACAATGGTACTAATGCTACTGGTGCCGGTATTTATAATGGTACAGAGCCCAGGAGCCTGTGTAATGCTGTAAAGTGACTACACTTAGATCTCACTAGCAGAGCTATTGTATGTAACACTATACAGGTGATGTGACAGTAACAATGGTACAAATGCTACTGGTGCCGGTATTTATAACGGTACAGAGCCCAGGAGCCTGTGTAATGCTGTAAAGTGACTACACTTAGATCTCACTAGCAGAGCTATTGTATGTAACACTATACAGGTGATGTGACAGTAACAATGGTACTAATGCTACTGGTGCCGGTATTTATAATGGTACAGAGCCCAGGAGCTTGTGTAATGCTGTAAAGTGACTACACTTAGATCTCACTAGCAGAGCTATTGTATGTAACACTATACAGGTGATGTGACAGTAACAATGGTACAAATGCTACTGGTGCCGGTATTTATAATGGTACAGAGCCCAGGAGCCTGTGTAATGCTGTAAAGTGACTACACTTAGATCTCACTAGCAGAGCTATTGTATGTAACACTATACAGGTGATGTGACAGTAACAATGGTACAAATGCTACTGGTGCCGGTATTTATAACGGTACAGAGCCCAGGAGCCTGTGTAATGCTGTAAAGTGACTACACTTAGATCTCACTAGCAGAGCTATTGTATGTAACACTATACAGGTGATGTGACAGTAACAATGGTACAAATGCTACTGGTGCCGGTATTTATAATGGTACAGAGCCCAGGAGCTTGTGTAATGCTGTAAAGTGACTACACTTAGATCTCACTAGCAGAGCTATTGTATGTAACACTATACAGGTGATGTGACCAGTAACAATGGTACAAATGCTACTGGTGCCGGTATTTATAACGGTACAGAGCCCAGGAGCCTGTGTAATGCTGTAAAGTGACTACACTTAGATCTCACTAGCAGAGCTATTGTATGTAACACTATACAGGTGATGTGACAGTAACAATGGTACAAATGCTACTGGTGCCGGTATTTATAATAATACAGAGCCCAGGAGCCTGTGTAATGCTGTAAAGTGACTACACTTAGATCTCACTAGCAGAGCTATTGTATGTAACACTATACAGGTGATGTGACAGTAACAATGGTACAAATGCTACTGGTGCCGGTATTTATAATGGTACAGAGCCCAGGAGCTTGTGTAATGCTGTAAAGTGACTACACTTAGATCTCACTAGCAGAGCTATTGTATGTAACACTATACAGGTGATGCGACAGTAACAATGGTACAAATGCTACTGGTGCCGGTATTTATAACGGTACAGAGCCCAGGAGCCTGTGTAATGCTGTAAAGTGACTACACTTAGATCTCACTAGCAGAGCTATTGTATGTAACACTATACAGGTGATGTGACAGTAACAATGGTACTAAAGCTACTGGTGCCGGTATTTATAACGGTACAGAGCCCAGGAGCTTGTGTAATGCTGTAAAGTGACTACACTTAGATCTCACTAGCAGAGCTATTGTATGTAACACTATACAGGTGATGTGACCAGTAACAATGGTACAAATGCTACTGGTGCCGGTATTTATAATGGTACAGAGCCCAGGAGCCTGTGTAATGCTGTAAAGTGACTACACTTAGATCTCACTAGCAGAGCTATTGTATGTAACACTATACAGGTGATGTGACAGTAACAATGGTACAAATGCTACTGGTGCCGGTATTTATAATGGTACAGAGCCCAGGAGCCTGTGTAATGCTGTAAAGTGACTACACTTAGATCTCACTAGCAGAGCTATTGTATGTAACACTATACAGGTGATGTGACAGTAACAATGGTACAAATGCTACTGGTGCCGGTATTTATAACGGTACAGAGCCCAGGAGCTTGTGTAATGCTGTAAAGTGACTACACTTAGATCTCACTAGCAGAGCTATTGTATGTAACACTATACAGGTGATGTGACCAGTAACAATGGTACAAATGCTACTGGTGCCGGTATTTATAACGGTACAGAGCCCAGGAGCCTGTGTAATGCTGTAAAGTGACACTACACTTAGATCTCACTAGCAGAGCTATTGTATGTAACACTATACAGGTGATGTGACAGTAACAATGGTACAAATGCTACTGGTGCCGGTATTTATAACGGTACAGAGCCCAGGAGCTTGTGTAATGCTGTAAAGTGACTTTACACTTAGATCTCACTAGCAGAGCTATTGTATGTAACACTATACAGGTGATGTGACAGTAACAATGGTACAAATGCTACTGGTGCCGGTATTTATAATGGTACAGAGCCCAGGAGCCTGTGTAATGCTGTAAAGTGACTACACTTAGATCTCACTAGCAGAGCTATTGTATGTAACACTATACAGGTGATGTGACAGTAACAATGGTACAAATGCTACTGGTGCCGGTATTTATAATGGTACAGAGCCCAGGAGCCTGTGTAATGCTGTAAAGTGACTCTACACTTAGATCTCACTAGCAGAGCTATTGTATGTAACACTATACAGGTGATGTGACAGTAACAATGGTACAAATGCTACTGGTGCCGGTATTTATAACGGTACAGAGCCCAGGAGCTTGTGTAATGCTGTAAAGTGACTACACTTAGATCTCACTAGCAGAGCTATTGTATGTAACACTATACAGGTGATGTGACCAGTAACAATGGTACAAATGCTACTGGTGCCGGTATTTATAACGGTACAGAGCCCAGGAGCCTGTGTAATGCTGTAAAGTGACTACACTTAGATCTCACTAGCAGAGCTATTGTATGTAACACTATACAGGTGATGTGACCAGTAACAATGGTACAAATGCTACTGGTGCCGGTATTTATAACGGTACAGAGCCCAGGAGCCTGTGTAATGCTGTAAAGTGACTACACTTAGATCTCACTAGCAGAGCTATTGTATGTAACACTATACAGGTGATGTGACAGTAACAATGGTACAAATGCTACTGGTGCCAGTATTTATAATGGTACAGAGCCCAGGAGCCTGTGTAATGCTGTAAAGTGACTACACTTAGATCTCACTAGCAGAGCTATTGTATGTAACACTATACAGGTGATGTGATCAGTAACAATGGTACAAATGCTACTGGTGCCGGTATTTATAACGGTACAGAGCCCAGGAGCCTGTGTAATGCTGTAAAGTGACTACACTTAGATCTCACTAGCAGAGCTATTGTATGTAACACTATACAGGTGATGTGACAGTAACAATGGTACAAATGCTACTGGTGCCGGTATTTATAATGGTACAGAGCCCAGGAGCCTGTGTAATGCTGTAAAGTGACTACACTTAGATCTCACTAGCAGAGCTATTGTATGTAACACTATACAGGTGATGTGACAGTAACAATGGTACAAATGCTACTGGTGCCGGTATTTATAACGGTACAGAGCCCAGGAGCCTGTGTAATGCTGTAAAGTGACTACACTTAGATCTCACTAGCAGAGCTATTGTATGTAACACTATACAGGTGATGTGACAGTAACAATGGTACAAATGCTACTGGTGCCGGTATTTATAATGGTACAGAGCCCAGGAGCCTGTGTAATGCTGTAAAGTGACTACACTTAGATCTCACTAGCAGAGCTATTGTATGTAACACTATACAGGTGATGTGACAGTAACAATGGTACAAATGCTACTGGTGCCGGTATTTATAACGGTACAGAGCCCAGGAGCCTGTGTAATGCTGTAAAGTGACTACACTAAGATCTCACTAGCAGAGCTATTGTATGTAACACTATACAGGTGATGTGACAGTAACAATGGTACAAATGCTACTGGTGCCGGTATTTATAATGGTACAGAGCCCAGGAGCCTGTGTAATGCTGTAAAGTGACTACACTTAGATCTCACTAGCAGAGCTATTGTATGTAACACTATACAGGTGATGTGACAGTAACAATGGTACAAATGCTACTGGTGCCGGTATTTATAATGGTACAGAGCCCAGGAGCCTGTGTAATGCTGTAAAGTGACTACACTTAGATCTCACTAGCAGAGCTATTGTATGTAACACTATACAGGTGATGTGACAGTAACAATGGTACAAATGCTACTGGTGCCGGTATTTATAATGGTACAGAGCCCAGGAGCCTGTGTAATGCTGTAAAGTGACTACACTTAGATCTCACTAGCAGAGCTATTGTATGTAACACTATACAGGTCATGTGACAGTAACAATGGTACAAATGCTACTGGTGCCGGTATTTATAATGGTACAGAGCCCAGGAGCTTGTGTAATGCTGTAAAGTGACTACACTTAGATCTCACTAGCAGAGCTATTGTATGTAACACTATACAGGTCATGTGACAGTAACAATGGTACAAATGCTACTGGTGCCGGTATTTATAATGGTACAGAGCCCAGGAGCTTGTGTAATGCTGTAAAGTGACTACACTTAGATCTCACTAGCAGAGCTATTGTATGTAACACTATACAGGTCATGTGACAGTAACAATGGTACAAATGCTACTGGTGCCGGTATTTATAATGGTACAGAGCCCAGGAGCCTGTGTAATGCTGTAAAGTGACTACACTTAGATCTCACTAGCAGAGCTATTGTATGTAACACTATACAGGTGATGTGACAGTAACAATGGTACTAATGCTACTGGTGCCGGTATTTATAACGGTACAGAGCCCAGGAGCCTGTGTAATGCTGTAAAGTGACTACACTTAGATCTCACTAGCAGAGCTATTGTATGTAACACTATACAGGTGATGTGACAGTAACAATGGTACAAATGCTACTGGTGCCGGTATTTATAACGGTACAGAGCCCAGGAGCCTGTGTAATGCTGTAAAGTGACTACACTTAGATCTCACTAGCAGAGCTATTGTATGTAACACTATACAGGTCATGTGACAGTAACAATGGTACAAATGCTACTGGTGCCGGTATTTATAATGGTACAGAGCCCAGGAGCTTGTGTAATGCTGTAAAGTGACTACACTTAGATCTCACTAGCAGAGCTATTGTATGTAACACTATACAGGTGATGTGACAGTAACAATGGTACAAATGCTACTGGTGCCGGTATTTATAATGGTACAGAGCCCAGGAGCCTGTGTAATGCTGTAAAGTGACTACACTTAGATCTCACTAGCAGAGCTATTGTATGTAACACTATACAGGTGATGTGACAGTAACAATGGTACAAATGCTACTGGTGCCGGTATTTATAACGGTACAGAGCCCAGGAGCTTGTGTAATGCTGTAAAGTGACTACACTTAGATCTCACTAGCAGAGCTATTGTATGTAACACTATACAGGTGATGTGACAGTAACAATGGTACAAATGCTACTGGTGCCGGTATTTATAACGGTACAGAGCCCAGGAGCCTGTGTAATGCTGTAAAGTGACTACACTTAGATCTCACTAGCAGAGCTATTGTATGTAACACTATACAGGTGATGTGACAGTAACAATGGTACAAATGCTACTGGTGCCGGTATTTATAACGGTACAGAGCCCAGGAGCCTGTGTAATGCTGTAAAGTGACTACACTTAGATCTCACTAGCAGAGCTATTGTATGTAACACTATACAGGTGATGTGACAGTAACAATGGTACAAATGCTACTGGTGCCGGTATTTATAATGGTACAGAGCCCAGGAGCTTGTGTAATGCTGTAAAGTGACTACACTTAGATCTCACTAGCAGAGCTATTGTATGTAACACTATACAGGTCATGTGACAGTAACAATGGTACAAATGCTACTGGTGCCGGTATTTATAACGGTACAGAGCCCAGGAGCCTGTGTAATGCTGTAAAGTGACTACACTTAGATCTCACTAGCAGAGCTATTGTATGTAACACTATACAGGTGATGTGACAGTAACAATGGTACAAATGCTACTGGTGCCGGTATTTATAATGGTACAGAGCCCAGGAGCCTGTGTAATGCTGTAAAGTGACTACACTTAGATCTCACTAGCAGAGCTATTGTATGTAACACTATACAGGTGATGTGACAGTAACAATGGTACAAATGCTACTGGTGCCGGTATTTATAACGGTACAGAGCCCAGGAGCTTGTGTAATGCTGTAAAGTGACTACACTTAGATCTCACTAGCAGAGCTATTGTATGTAACACTATACAGGTGATGTGACAGTAACAATGGTACAAATGCTACTGGTGCCGGTATTTATAATGGTACAGAGCCCAGGAGCCTGTGTAATGCTGTAAAGTGACTACACTTAGATCTCACTAGCAGAGCTATTGTATGTAACACTATACAGGTGATGTGACAGTAACAATGGTACAAATGCTACTGGTGCCGGTATTTATAATGGTACAGAGCCCAGGAGCCTGTGTAATGCTGTAAAGTGACTACACTTAGATCTCACTAGCAGAGCTATTGTATGTAACACTATACAGGTGATGTGACAGTAACAATGGTACAAATGCTACTGGTGCCGGTATTTATAACGGTACAGAGCCCAGGAGCCTGTGTAATGCTATAAAGTGACTACACTTAGATCTCACTAGCAGAGCTATTGTATGTAACACTATACAGGTGATGTGACAGTAACAATGGTACAAATGCTACTGGTGCCGGTATTTATAACGGTACAGAGCCCAGGAGCCTGTGTAATGCTGTAAAGTGACTACACTTAGATCTCACTAGCAGAGCTATTGTATGTAACACTATACAGGTGATGTGACAGTAACAATGGTACAAATGCTACTGGTGCCGGTATTTATAATGGTACAGAGCCCAGGAGCCTGTGTAATGCTGTAAAGTGACTACACTTAGATCTCACTAGCAGAGCTATTGTATGTAACACTATACAGGTGATGTGACAGTAACAATGGTACAAATGCTACTGGTGCCGGTATTTATAATGGTACAGAGCCCAGGAGCCTGTGTAATGCTGTAAAGTGACTACACTTAGATCTCACTAGCAGAGCTATTGTATGTAACACTATACAGGTGATGTGACAGTAACAATGGTACAAATGCTACTGGTGCCGGTATTTATAACGGTACAGAGCCCAGGAGCTTGTGTAATGCTGTAAAGTGACTACACTTAGATCTCACTAGCAGAGCTATTGTATGTAACACTATACAGGTGATGTGACAGTAACAATGGTACAAATGCTACTGGTGCCGGTATTTATAATGGTACAGAGCCCAGGAGCCTGTGTAATGCTGTAAAGTGACTACACTTAGATCTCACTAGCAGAGCTATTGTATGTAACACTATACAGGTGATGTGACAGTAACAATGGTACAAATGCTACTGGTGCCGGTATTTATAACGGTACAGAGCCCAGGAGCCTGTGTAATGCTGTAAAGTGACTACACTTAGATCTCACTAGCAGAGCTATTGTATGTAACACTATACAGGTGATGTGACAGTAACAATGGTACAAATGCTACTGGTGCCGGTATTTATAATGGTACAGAGCCCAGGAGCCTGTGTAATGCTGTAAAGTGACTACACTTAGATCTCACTAGCAGAGCTATTGTATGTAACACTATACAGGTGATGTGACAGTAACAATGGTACAAATGCTACTGGTGCCGGTATTTATAACGGTACAGAGCCCAGGAGCCTGTGTAATGCTGTAAAGTGACTACACTTAGATCTCACTAGCAGAGCTATTGTATGTAACACTATACAGGTGATGTGACAGTAACAATGGTACAAATGCTACTGGTGCCGGTATTTATAATGGTACAGAGCCCAGGAGCCTGTGTAATGCTGTAAAGTGACTACACTTAGATCTCACTAGCAGAGCTATTGTATGTAACACTATACAGGTGATGTGACAGTAACAATGGTACAAATGCTACTGGTGCCGGTATTTATAATGGTACAGAGCCCAGGAGCCTGTGTAATGCTGTAAAGTGACTACACTTAGATCTCACTAGCAGAGCTATTGTATGTAACACTATACAGGTGATGTGACAGTAACAATGGTACAAATGCTACTGGTGCCGGTATTTATAACGGTACAGAGCCCAGGAGCCTGTGTAATGCTGTAAAGTGACTACACTTAGATCTCACTAGCAGAGCTATTGTATGTAACACTATACAGGTGATGTGACAGTAACAATGGTACAAATGCTACTGGTGCCGGTATTTATAATGGTACAGAGCCCAGGAGCCTGTGTAATGCTGTAAAGTGACTACACTTAGATCTCACTAGCAGAGCTATTGTATGTAACACTATACAGGTGATGTGACAGTAACAATGGTACAAATGCTACTGGTGCCGGTATTTATAACGGTACAGAGCCCAGGAGCCTGTGTAATGCTGTAAAGTGACTACACTTAGATCTCACTAGCAGAGCTATTGTATGTAACACTATACAGGTGATGTGACAGTAACAATGGTACAAATGCTACTGGTGCCGGTATTTATAACGGTACAGAGCCCAGGAGCCTTGTGTAATGCTGTAAAGTGACTACACTTAGATCTCACTAGCAGAGCTATTGTATGTAACACTATACAGGTGATGTGACAGTAACAATGGTACAAATGCTACTGGTGCCGGTATTTATAACGGTACAGAGCCCAGGAGCCTGTGTAATGCTGTAAAGTGACTACACTTAGATCTCACTAGCAGAGCTATTGTATGTAACACTATACAGGTGATGTGACAGTAACAATGGTACAAATGCTACTGGTGCCGGTATTTATAATGGTACAGAGCCCAGGAGCCTGTGTAATGCTGTAAAGTGACTACACTTAGATCTCACTAGCAGAGCTATTGTATGTAACACTATACAGGTGATGTGACAGTAACAATGGTACAAATGCTACTGGTGCCGGTATTTATAATGGTACAGAGCCCAGGAGCCTGTGTAATGCTGTAAAGTGACTACACTTAGATCTCACTAGCAGAGCTATTGTATGTAACACTATACAGGTGATGTGACAGTAACAATGGTACAAATGCTACTGGTGCCGGTATTTATAATGGTACAGAGCCCAGGAGCTTGTGTAATGCTGTAAAGTGACTACACTTAGATCTCACTAGCAGAGCTATTGTATGTAACACTATACAGGTGATGTGACAGTAACAATGGTACAAATGCTACTGGTGCCGGTATTTATAATGGTACAGAGCCCAGGAGCCTGTGTAATGCTGTAAAGTGACTACACTTAGATCTCACTAGCAGAGCTATTGTATGTAACACTATACAGGTGATGCGACAGTAACAATGGTACAAATGCTACTGGTGCCGGTATTTATAACGGTACAGAGCCCAGGAGCCTGTGTAATGCTGTAAAGTGACTACACTTAGATCTCACTAGCAGAGCTATTGTATGTAACACTATACAGGTGATGTGACAGTAACAATGGTACAAATGCTACTGGTGCCGGTATTTATAACGGTACAGAGCCCAGGAGCCTGTGTAATGCTGTAAAGTGACTACACTTAGATCTCACTAGCAGAGCTATTGTATGTAACACTATACAGGTGATGTGACAGTAACAATGGTACAAATGCTACTGGTGCCGGTATTTATAATGGTACAGAGCCCAGGAGCTTGTGTAATGCTGTAAAGTGACTACACTTAGATCTCACTAGCAGAGCTATTGTATGTAACACTATACAGGTCATGTGACAGTAACAATGGTACAAATGCTACTGGTGCCGGTATTTATAACGGTACAGAGCCCAGGAGCCTGTGTAATGCTGTAAAGTGACTACACTTAGATCTCACTAGCAGAGCTATTGTATGTAACACTATACAGGTGATGTGACAGTAACAATGGTACAAATGCTACTGGTGCCGGTATTTATAACTGGTACAGAGCCCAGGAGCCTGTGTAATGCTGTAAAGTGACTACACTTAGATCTCACTAGCAGAGCTATTGTATGTAACACTATACAGGTGATGTGACAGTAACAATGGTACAAATGCTACTGGTGCCGGTATTTATAATGGTACAGAGCCCAGGAGCTTGTGTAATGCTGTAAAGTGACTACACTTAGATCTCACTAGCAGAGCTATTGTATGTAACACTATACAGGTGATGTGACAGTAACAATGGTACAAATGCTACTGGTGCCGGTATTTATAACGGTACAGAGCCCAGGAGCCTGTGTAATGCTGTAAAGTGACTACACTTAGATCTCACTAGCAGAGCTATTGTATGTAACACTATACAGGTGATGTGACAGTAACAATGGTACAAATGCTACTGGTGCCGGTATTTATAACGGTACAGAGCCCAGGAGCTGTGTAATGCTGTAAAGTGACTACACTTAGATCTCACTAGCAGAGCTATTGTATGTAACACTATACAGGTGATGTGACAGTAACAATGGTACAAATGCTACTGGTGCCGGTATTTATAATGGTACAGAGCCCAGGAGCCTGTGTAATGCTGTAAAGTGACTACACTTAGATCTCACTAGCAGAGCTATTGTATGTAACACTATACAGGTGATGTGACAGTAACAATGGTACAAATGCTACTGGTGCCGGTATTTATAATGGTACAGAGCCCAGGAGCCTGTGTAATGCTGTAAAGTGACTACACTTAGATCTCACTAGCAGAGCTATTGTATGTAACACTATACAGGTGATGTGACAGTAACAATGGTACAAATGCTACTGGTGCCGGTATTTATAACGGTACAGAGCCCAGGAGCCTGTGTAATGCTGTAAAGTGACTACACTTAGATCTCACTAGCAGAGCTATTGTATGTAACACTATACAGGTGATGTGACAGTAACAATGGTACAAATGCTACTGGTGCCGGTATTTATAATGGTACAGAGCCCAGGAGCCTGTGTAATGCTGTAAAGTGACTACACTTAGATCTCACTAGCAGAGCTATTGTATGTAACACTATACAGGTGATGTGACAGTAACAATGGTACAAATGCTACTGGTGCCGGTATTTATAATGGTACAGAGCCCTGGAGCCTGTGTAATGCTGTAAAGTGACTACACTTAGATCTCACTAGCAGAGCTATTGTATGTAACACTATACAGGTGATGTGACAGTAACAATGGTACAAATGCTACTGGTGCCGGTATTTATAACGGTACAGAGCCCAGGAGCCTGTGTAATGCTGTAAAGTGACTACACTTAGATCTCACTAGCAGAGCTATTGTATGTAACACTATACAGGTGATGTGACAGTAACAATGGTACAAATGCTACTGGTGCCGGTATTTATAACGGTACAGAGCCCAGGAGCCTTGTGTAATGCTGTAAAGTGACTACACTTAGATCTCACTAGCAGAGCTATTGTATGTAACACTATACAGGTGATGTGACAGTAACAATGGTACAAATGCTACTGGTGCCGGTATTTATAATGGTACAGAGCCCAGGAGCCTTGTGTAATGCTGTAAAGTGACTACACTTAGATCTCACTAGCAGAGCTATTGTATGTAACACTATACAGGTGATGTGACAGTAACAATGGTACAAATGCTACTGGTGCCGGTATTTATAATGGTACAGAGCCCAGGAGCCTGTGTAATGCTGTAAAGTGACTACACTTAGATCTCACTAGCAGAGCTATTGTATGTAACACTATACAGGTGATGTGACAGTAACAATGGTACAAATGCTACTGGTGCCGGTATTTATAACTGGTACAGAGCCCAGGAGCCTGTGTAATGCTGTAAAGTGACTACACTTAGATCTCACTAGCAGAGCTATTGTATGTAACACTATACAGGTGATGTGACAGTAACAATGGTACAAATGCTACTGGTGCCGGTATTTATAATGGTACAGAGCCCAGGAGCTTGTGTAATGCTGTAAAGTGACTACACTTAGATCTCACTAGCAGAGCTATTGTATGTAACACTATACAGGTGATGTGACAGTAACAATGGTACAAATGCTACTGGTGCCGGTATTTATAACGGTACAGAGCCCAGGAGCCTGTGTAATGCTGTAAAGTGACTACACTTAGATCTCACTAGCAGAGCTATTGTATGTAACACTATACAGGTGATGTGACAGTAACAATGGTACAAATGCTACTGGTGCCGGTATTTATAATGGTACAGAGCCCAGGAGCTGTGTAATGCTGTAAAGTGACTACACTTAGATCTCACTAGCAGAGCTATTGTATGTAACACTATACAGGTGATGTGACAGTAACAATGGTACAAATGCTACTGGTGCCGGTATTTATAATGGTACAGAGCCCAGGAGCCTGTGTAATGCTGTAAAGTGACTACACTTAGATCTCACTAGCAGAGCTATTGTATGTAACACTATACAGGTGATGTGACAGTAACAATGGTACAAATGCTACTGGTGCCGGTATTTATAACGGTACAGAGCCCAGGAGCCTGTGTAATGCTGTAAAGTGACTACACTTAGATCTCACTAGCAGAGCTATTGTATGTAACACTATACAGGTGATGTGACAGTAACAATGGTACAAATGCTACTGGTGCCGGTATTTATAACTGGTACAGAGCCCAGGAGCCTTGTGTAATGCTGTAAAGTGACTACACTTAGATCTCACTAGCAGAGCTATTGTATGTAACACTATACAGGTGATGTGACAGTAACAATGGTACAAATGCTACTGGTGCCGGTATTTATAATGGTACAGAGCCCAGGAGCCTTGTGTAATGCTGTAAAGTGACTACACTTAGATCTCACTAGCAGAGCTATTGTATGTAACACTATACAGGTGATGTTGACAGTAACAATGGTACAAATGCTACTGGTGCCGGTATTTATAATGGTACAGAGCCCAGGAGCCTGTGTAATGCTGTAAAGTGACTACACTTAGATCTCACTAGCAGAGCTATTGTATGTAACACTATACAGGTGATGTGACAGTAACAATGGTACAAATGCTACTGGTGCCGGTATTTATAACGGTACAGAGCCCAGGAGCCTGTGTAATGCTGTAAAGTGACACTACACTTAGATCTCACTAGCAGAGCTATTGTATGTAACACTATACAGGTGATGTGACAGTAACAATGGTACAAATGCTACTGGTGCCGGTATTTATAAAGGTACAGAGCCCAGGAGCCTGTGTAATGCTGTAAAGTGACTACACTTAGATCTCACTAGCAGAGCTATTGTATGTAACACTATACAGGTGATGTGACAGTAACAATGGTACAAATGCTACTGGTGCCGGTATTTATAACGGTACAGAGCCCAGGAGCCTGTGTAATGCTGTAAAGTGACTACACTTAGATCTCACTAGCAGAGCTATTGTATGTAACACTATACAGGTGATGTGACAGTAACAATGGTACAAATGCTACTGGTGCCGGTATTTATAACGGTACAGAGCCCAGGAGCCTGTGTAATGCTGTAAAGTGACTACACTTAGATCTCACTAGCAGAGCTATTGTATGTAACACTATACAGGTGATGTGACAGTAACAATGGTACAAATGCTACTGGTGCCGGTATTTATAACGGTACAGAGCCCAGGAGCCTGTGTAATGCTGTAAAGTGACTTTACACTTAGATCTCACTAGCAGAGCTATTGTATGTAACACTATACAGGTGATGTGACAGTAACAATGGTACAAATGCTACTGGTGCCGGTATTTATAATGGTACAGAGCCCAGGAGCCTGTGTAATGCTGTAAAGTGACTACACTTAGATCTCACTAGCAGAGCTATTGTATGTAACACTATACAGGTGATGTGACAGTAACAATGGTACAAATGCTACTGGTGCCGGTATTTATAACGGTACAGAGCCCAGGAGCCTGTGTAATGCTGTAAAGTGACTACACTTAGATCTCACTAGCAGAGCTATTGTATGTAACACTATACAGGTGATGTGACAGTAACAATGGTACAAATGCTACTGGTGCCGGTATTTATAATGTAACAGAGCCCAGGAGCCTTGTGTAATGCTGTAAAGTGACTACACTTAGATCTCACTAGCAGAGCTATTGTATGTAACACTATACAGGTGATGTGACAGTAACAATGGTACAAATGCTACTGGTGCCGGTATTTATAATGGTACAGAGCCCACGAGCCTGTGTAATGCTGTAAAGTGACTACACTTAGATCTCACTAGCAGAGCTATTGTATGTAACACTATACAGGTGATGTGACAGTAACAATGGTACAAATGCTACTGGTGCCGGTATTTATAATGGTACAGAGCCCAGGAGCCTGTGTAATGCTGTAAAGTGACTACACTTAGATCTCACTAGCAGAGCTATTGTATGTAACACTATACAGGTGATGTGACAGTAACAATGGTACAAATGCTACTGGTGCCGGTATTTATAACTGGTACAGAGCCCAGGAGCCTGTGTAATGCTGTAAAGTGACTACACTTAGATCTCACTAGCAGAGCTATTGTATGTAACACTATACAGGTGATGTGACAGTAACAATGGTACAAATGCTACTGGTGCCGGTATTTATAACTGGTACAGAGCCCAGGAGCCTGTGTAATGCTGTAAAGTGACTACACTTAGATCTCACTAGCAGAGCTATTGTATGTAACACTATACAGGTGATGTGACAGTAACAATGGTACAAATGCTACTGGTGCCGGTATTTATAATGGTACAGAGCCCAGGAGCCTGTGTAATGCTGTAAAGTGACTACACTTAGATCTCACTAGCAGAGCTATTGTATGTAACACTATACAGGTGATGTGACAGTAACAATGGTACAAATGCTACTGGTGCCGGTATTTATAACGGTACAGAGCCCAGGAGCCTGTGTAATGCTGTAAAGTGACTACACTTAGATCTCACTAGCAGAGCTATTGTATGTAACACTATACAGGTGATGTGACAGTAACAATGGTACAAATGCTACTGGTGCCGGTATTTATAACGGTACAGAGCCCAGGAGCCTGTGTAATGCTGTAAAGTGACTACACTTAGATCTCACTAGCAGAGCTATTGTATGTAACACTATACAGGTGATGTGACAGTAACAATGGTACAAATGCTACTGGTGCCGGTATTTATAACGGTACAGAGCCCAGGAGCCTGTGTAATGCTGTAAAGTGACTACACTTAGATCTCACTAGCAGAGCTATTGTATGTAACACTATACAGGTGATGTGACAGTAACAATGGTACAAATGCTACTGGTGCCGGTATTTATAATGGTACAGAGCCCAGGAGCCTGTGTAATGCTGTAAAGTGACTACACTTAGATCTCACTAGCAGAGCTATTGTATGTAACACTATACAGGTGATGTGACAGTAACAATGGTACAAATGCTACTGGTGCCGGTATTTATAACGGTACAGAGCCCAGGAGCCTTGTGTAATGCTGTAAAGTGACTACACTTAGATCTCACTAGCAGAGCTATTGTATGTAACACTATACAGGTGATGTGACAGTAACAATGGTACAAATGCTACTGGTGCCGGTATTTATAACTGGTACAGAGCCCAGGAGCTTGTGTAATGCTGTAAAGTGACTACACTTAGATCTCACTAGCAGAGCTATTGTATGTAACACTATACAGGTGATGTGACAGTAACAATGGTACAAATGCTACTGGTGCCGGTATTTATAACGGTACAGAGCCCAGGAGCTTGTGTAATGCTGTAAAGTGACTACACTTAGATCTCACTAGCAGAGCTATTGTATGTAACACTATACAGGTGATGTGACAGTAACAATGGTACAAATGCTACTGGTGCCGGTATTTATAATGGTACAGAGCCCAGGAGCCTGTGTAATGCTGTAAAGTGACTACACTTAGATCTCACTAGCAGAGCTATTGTATGTAACACTATACAGGTGATGTGACAGTAACAATGGTACAAATGCTACTGGTGCCGGTATTTATAATGGTACAGAGCCCAGGAGCCTGTGTAATGCTGTAAAGTGACTACACTTAGATCTCACTAGCAGAGCTATTGTATGTAACACTATACAGGTGATGTGACAGTAACAATGGTACAAATGCTACTGGTGCCGGTATTTATAACGGTACAGAGCCCAGGAGCCTGTGTAATGCTGTAAAGTGACTACACTTAGATCTCACTAGCAGAGCTATTGTATGTAACACTATACAGGTGATGTGACAGTAACAATGGTACAAATGCTACTGGTGCCGGTATTTATAATGGTACAGAGCCCAGGAGCTGTGTAATGCTGTAAAGTGACTACACTTAGATCTCACTAGCAGAGCTATTGTATGTAACACTATACAGGTGATGTGACAGTAACAATGGTACAAATGCTACTGGTGCCGGTATTTATAACGGTACAGAGCCCAGGAGCCTGTGTAATGCTGTAAAGTGACTACACTTAGATCTCACTAGCAGAGCTATTGTATGTAACACTATACAGGTCATGTGACAGTAACAATGGTACAAATGCTACTGGTGCCGGTATTTATAATGGTACAGAGCCCAGGAGCCTTGTGTAATGCTGTAAAGTGACTACACTTAGATCTCACTAGCAGAGCTATTGTATGTAACACTATACAGGTGATGCGACAGTAACAATGGTACAAATGCTACTGGTGCCGGTATTTATAACGGTACAGAGCCCAGGAGCCTGTGTAATGCTGTAAAGTGACTACACTTAGATCTCACTAGCAGAGCTATTGTATGTAACACTATACAGGTGATGTGACAGTAACAATGGTACAAATGCTACTGGTGCCCGGTATTTATAATGGTACAGAGCCCATGAGCCTGTGTAATGCTGTAAAGTGACTACACTTAGATCTCACTAGCAGAGCTATTGTATGTAACACTATACAGGTGATGTGACAGTAACAATGGTACAGAGCCCAGGAGCCTGTGTAATGCTGTAAAGTGACTACACTTAGATCTCACTAGCAGAGCTATTGTATGTAACACTATACAGGTGATGTGACAGTAACAATGGTACAAATGCTACTGGTGCCGGTATTTATAACGGTACAGAGCCCAGGAGCCTGTGTAATGCTGTAAAGTGACTACACTTAGATCTCACTAGCAGAGCTATTGTATGTAACACTATACAGGTGATGTGACAGTAACAATGGTACAAATGCTACTGGTGCCGGTATTTATAACGGTACAGAGCCCAGGAGCTTGTGTAATGCTGTAAAGTGACTACACTTAGATCTCACTAGCAGAGCTATTGTATGTAACACTATACAGGTCATGTGACAGTAACAATGGTACAAATGCTACTGGTGCCGGTATTTATAATGGTACAGAGCCCAGGAGCTTGTGTAATGCTGTAAAGTGACTACACTTAGATCTCACTAGCAGAGCTATTGTATGTAACACTATACAGGTGATGTGACAGTAACAATGGTACAAATGCTACTGGTGCCGGTATTTATAACTGGTACAGAGCCCAGGAGCCTGTGTAATGCTGTAAAGTGACTACACTTAGATCTCACTAGCAGAGCTATTGTATGTAACACTATACAGGTGATGTGACAGTAACAATGGTACAAATGCTACTGGTGCCGGTATTTATAACGGTACAGAGCCCAGGAGCTTGTGTAATGCTGTAAAGTGACTACACTTAGATCTCACTAGCAGAGCTATTGTATGTAACACTATACAGGTGATGTGACAGTAACAATGGTACAAATGCTACTGGTGCCGGTATTTATAATGGTACAGAGCCCAGGAGCCTGTGTAATGCTGTAAAGTGACTACACTTAGATCTCACTAGCAGAGCTATTGTATGTAACACTATACAGGTGATGTGACAGTAACAATGGTACAAATGCTACTGGTGCCGGTATTTATAATGGTACAGAGCCCAGGAGCCTGTGTAATGCTGTAAAGTGACTACACTTAGATCTCACTAGCAGAGCTATTGTATGTAACACTATACAGGTGATGTGACAGTAACAATGGTACAAATGCTACTGGTGCCGGTATTTATAACGGTACAGAGCCCAGGAGCCTGTGTAATGCTGTAAAGTGACTACACTTAGATCTCACTAGCAGAGCTATTGTATGTAACACTATACAGGTGATGTGACAGTAACAATGGTACAAATGCTACTGGTGCCGGGTATTTATAACGGTACAGAGCCCAGGAGGCCTGTGTAATGCTGTAAAGTGACTACACTTAGATCTCACTATCAGAGCTATTGTATGTAACACTATACAGGTGATGTGACCAGTAACAATGGTACAAATGCTACTGGTGCCGGTATTTATAATGGTACAGAGCCCAGGAGCCTGTGTAATGCTGTAAAGTGACTACACTTAGATCTCACTAGCAGAGCTATTGTATGTAACACTATACAGGTGATGTGACAGTAACAATGGTACATATGCTACTGGTGCCGGTATTTATAACGGTACAGAGCCCAGGAGCTTGTGTAATGCTGTAAAGTGACTACTCTTAGATCTCACTAGCAGAGCTATTGTATGTAACACTATACAGGTGATGTGACCAGTAACAATGGTACAAATGCTACTGGTGCCGGTATTTATAATGGTACAGAGCCCAGGAGCCTGTGTAATGCTGTAAAGTGACTACACTTAGATCTCACTAGCAGAGCTATTGTATGTAACACTATACAGGTGATGTGACAGTAAACAATGGTACAAATGCTACTGGTGCCGGTATTTATAATGGTACAGAGCCCAGGAGCCCTGTGTAATGCTGTAAAGTGACTACACTTAGATCTCACTAGCAGAGCTATTTGTATGTAACACTATACAGGTGATGTGACAGTAACAATGGTACAAATGCTACTGGTGCCGGTATTTATAATGGTACAGAGCCCAGGAGCCTGTGTAATGCTGTAAAGTGACACAACAAATAGATCTCACTAGCAGAGCTATTGTATGTAACACTATACAGGTGTATGTGACAGTAACAATGGTACAATGCTACTGGTGCCGGTATTTATAACGGTACAGAGCCCAGGAGCCTGTGTAATGCTGTAAAGTGACTACACTTAGATCTAACTAGCAGAGCTATTGTATGAACACTATACAGGTGATGTGACAGTAACAATGGTACAAATGCTACTGGTGCCGGTATTTATAATGGTACAGAGCCCAGGAGCCTGTGTAATGCTGTAAAGTGACTTTACACTTAGATCTCACTAGCAGAGCTATTGTATGTAACACTATACAGGTGATGTGACAGTAACAATGGTACAAATGCTACTGGTGCCGGTATTTATAACGGTACAGAGCCCAGGAGCTTGTGTAATGCTGTAAAGTGACTACACTTAGATCTCACTAGCAGAGCTATTGTATGTAACACTATACAGGTGATGTGACAGTAACAATGGTACAAATGCTACTGGTGCCGGTATTTATAACTGTTACAGAGCCCAGGAGCTGTGTAATGCTGTAAAGTGACTACACTTAGATCTCACTAGCAGAGCTATTGTATGTAACACTATACAGGTGATGTGATCAGTAACAATGGTACAAATGCTACTGGTGCCGGTATTTATAACGGTACAGAGCCCAGGAGCCTGTGTAATGCTGTAAAGTGACTACACTTAGATCTCACTAGCAGAGCTATTGTATGTAACACTATACAGGTGATGTGACAGTAACAATGGTACAAATGCTACTGGTGCCGGTATTTATAACGGTACAGAGCCCAGGAGCCTGTGTAATGCTGTAAAGTGACTACACTTAGATCTCACTAGCAGAGCTATTGTATGTAACACTATACAGGTGATGTGACCAGTAACAATGGTAACAAATGCTACTGGTGCCGGTATTTATAATGGTACAGAGCCCCAGGAGCCTGTGTAATGCTGTAAAGTGACTACACTTAGATCTCACTAGCAGAGCTATTGTATGTAACACTATACAGGTGATGTGACAGTAACAATGGTACAAATGCTACTGGTGCCGGTATTTATAATCGGTACAGAGCCCCAGGAGCTTGTGTAATGCTGTAAAGTGACTACACTTAGATCTCACTAGCAGAGCTATTGTATGTAACACTATACAGGTGATGTGACCAGTAACAATGGTACAAATGCTACTGGGTGCCGGGTATTTATAACGGTACAGAGCCCAGGAGCCTGTGTAAATGCTGTAAAAGTGGACTACACTTAGATCTCACTAGCAGAGCTATTGTATGTAACACTATACAGGTGATGTGACAGTAACAATGGTACAAATGCTACTGGTGCCGGTATTTATAACGGTACAGACCCCAGGAGCCTGTGTAATGCTGTAAAGTGAAACTACACTTAGATCTCACTAGCAGAGCTATTGTATGTAACACTATACAGGTGATGTGACAGTAACAATGGTACAAATGCTACTGGTGCCGGTATTTATAATGGTACAGAGCCCAGGAGCCTGTGTAATGCTATAAAGTGACTTTACACTTAGATCTCACTAGCAGAGCTATTGTATGTAACACTATACAGGTGATGTGACAGTAACAATGGTACAAATGCTACTGGTGCCGGTATTTATAACGGTACAGTGGCTCCTGTAAGCGGTGCAAAGCTTAGCTGGAGGGAGCTTTGACCGCGGAGCACAATGTAGGCTGAGGTTGAGAGGAAGTGGGGGAGGAGCTGCAAGGTGATAAAGCCTTGCGGTTGAGCGGGAAAGCCAGCAGTTGTTGTTAGTAAAAGTTGGTGAAGCATCTGCAGCTGTTGGCTTTCTCGCTCAGCCTGCGTTATGGCTGATATGGAAGACTTGTTCCGGCGGCTGACGAGGCTGCAGAATCGAAGGGACCTACCTGGCTATCTGAGCAGGTCCAAGCATTGCTGGGGGCTCCGGTAGAGGCTGTGGCGGTGGCAGGAGCGGTCGGTTCCCAGGAAGAGGTCCACCAGGCAATCCAGGCCTCCATCGCGTCTCAGCCCATGAGGTCAGCAGGGGAGGGCGTCGTCGACAAGGAGAACCGGTCCGGTTCCGGTTAGGAGGAGTGCGGAGGCAGCGTATTGGCGGGTCGGCGAGTGTGGGTCCAGTGCCGATGACGTCATCACCCGGTGTGAGCGGCAGTGATTCCGGAGCGGAGGTCCGTTGCTGGCCTGGCCACTAAATCTGGAGGTAGGAGGAAGGTGGCTCACGGCCTGGCAGGGGCCTGATCTGGGGTGGGAGAGGGGCCTTCTGGGAGGTGCCGTGACGGACAGGGGTGGCTCCCTGGTTCCTGTAGTGGGGTAGCAGTGAGCAGTGGTAGTGAGGGAGAGGAGGGACAGGCCACGACAGCATTGGTGGTTGGTGGTCCCAAGGTCAGGCAGAGGTGAGTTAGGCCTGGGTTCTCTCCAGCTTAGTCCTAGGGGTCCTAGCCAGTTTAGTGGGGTGATGTGAGTTGGGCAGTGAGGCCACAAGGGGGGGGGCTTGTTGATCAGGAGTATGGGTCTGGGGGAGGAATGTGAGGAGTGGGAGCTGGGGCCCTGGGGGAGATGGACTTATTTTTAAACTCCTCTGATGAGGGAGTGTGTTCCTCCCTCCCCTGGGTCTCCAGGTATGGAATGTTAGCGTTTTAGGGGGGTCAGCTGAGAGGGTTTCTGTGGGTCCTAGGCCTGTGTCTGTTCACCATGCTGTGGGGGGAGGGGGTACGGCCAGGTTCAGGGAGGAGGTTGGGGTGTGTGGCTCACATGTTAGCTTTTCTCTTCCAGAGCATA
>NW_026511438.1:0-31421 GCF_027579735.1 Bombina bombina
TGTTCAGGCTCTGGTTAGAATCAAGCCTGTTTACAGACCTTTGACTCCTCCCTGGAGTCTTAATCTAGTCCTTTCAGTTCTTCAAGGGGTTCCGTTTGAACCCTTACATTCCGTAGATATTAAGTTATTATCTTGGAAAGTTTTGTTTTTGGTTGCAATTTCTTCTGCTAGAAGAGTTTCAGAGTTATCTGCTCTGCAGTGTTCTCCGCCCTATCTGGTGTTCCATGCAGATAAGGTGGTTTTGCCTCCTTAAAGAATCACAGCTCACTCCACTAGGGCTGTGGCTTCCACATGGGCCTTCAAGAACGAGGCTTCTGTTGACCAGATATGTAAGGCAGCGACTTGGTCTTCACTGCACACTTTTGCCAAATTTTACAAATTTGATACTTTTGCTTCTTCAGAGGCTATTTTTGGGAGAAAGGTTTTGCAAGCCGTGGTGCCTTCCATTTAGGTGACCTGATTTGCTCCCTCCCTTCATCCGTGTCCTAAAGCTTTGGTATTGGTTCCCACAAGTAAGGATGACGCCGTGGACCGGACACACCAAAGTTGGAGAAAACAGAATTTATGCTTACCTGATAAATTACTTTCTCCAACGGTGTGTCCGGTCCACGGCCCGCCCTGGTTTTTTAATCAGGTCTGATGAATTATTTTCTCTAACTACAGTCACCACGGTTTCATATGGTTTCTCCTATGCATATTTCCTCCTGTACGTCGGTCGAATGACTGGGGTAGGCGGAGCCTAGGAGGGATCATATGACCAGCTTTGCTGGGCTCTTTGCCATTTCCTGTTGGGGAGGAGAATATCCCACAAGTAAGGATGACGCCGTGGACCGGACACACCGTTGGAGAAAGTAATTTATCAGGTAAGCATAAATTCTGTTTTCTCTGAGACTGACTGCCTAGAGATTGAACGCTTGATTTTATCAAAGCGTGGCTTCTCCGAGTCAGTCATTGATACCTTAATTCATGCACGAAAGCCTGTCACCAGGAAAATCTATCATAAGATATGGTGTAAATATCTTTATTGGTGTGAATCCAAGGGTTACTCATGGAGTAAAGTCAGGATTCCCAAGATATTATCTTTTCTCCTAGAAGGATTGGAAAAAGGATTGTCAGCTAGTTCCTTAAAGGGACAGATTTCTGCTCTGTCTATTCTTTTGCACAAGCGTCTGGCGGATGTTCCAGACGTTCAGGCATTTTGTCAGGCTTTAGTTAGAATCAAGCCTGTGTTTAAACCTGTTGCTCCGCCATGGAGTTTAAATTTGGTTCTTAAAGTTCTTCAAGGGGTTCCGTTTGAACCTCTTCATTCCATAGACAAACTTTTTTATCTTGGAAAGTTCTTTTTTTTGGTAGCTATTTCCTCGGCTCGTAGAGTTTCCGAGTTATCTGCCTTACAATGTGATTCTCCTTATCTGATCTTCCATGCAGATAAGGTAGTTCTGCGTACCAAACCTGTTTTTTTACCTAAGGTGGTATCTAATAAGAATATCAATCAGGAGATTGTTGTTCCATCATTGTGTCCTAATCCTTCTTCAAAGAAGGAACGTCTCTTACACAATCTTGACGTGGTTCGTGCTTTAAAGTATTATTTACAAGCTACTAAAGATTTTCGTCAAACATATGCTTTGTTTGTTGTCTACTCTGGACAGAGAAGAGGCCAAAAGGCTTCGGCAACTTCTCTTTCTTTTTGGCTAAGGAGTATAATACGCCTAGCTTATGAGACTGCTGGCCAGCAGCCTCCTGAAAGGATTACAGCTCATTCTACTAGAGCTGTGGCTTTCACTTGGGCCTTTAAAAATGAGGCTTCTGTTGAACAGATTTGCAAGGCGGCGACTTGGTCTTCGCTTCATACCTTTTCAAAATTCTATAAATTTGATACTTTTGCTTCTTCGGAGGCTAATTTTGTGAGAAAGGTTTTACAGGCAGTGGTCCCTCCCTTCATTTGTGTACTTTAGCTTTGGTATTGGTATCCCACAAGTAATGGACGATCCGTGGACTGGATACACCTTACTAGAGAAAACATAATTTATGCTTACCTGATAAATTTATTTCTCTTGTGGTGTATCCAGTCCACGGGCCGCCCTGTCATTTTAAGGCAGGTATTTTTTAACTTTAAACTACAGTCACCACTGCACCCTATGGTTTCTCCTTTCTCTGCTTGTCTTCGGTCGAATGACTGGATATGGCAGTTAGGGGAGGAGCTATATAGCAGCTCTGCTGTGGGTGATCCTCTTGCAACTTCCTGTTGGGAAGGAGAATATCCCACAAGTAATGGATGATCCGTGGACTGGATACACCACAAGAGAAATAAATTTATCAGGTAAGCATAAATTATGTTTTTTCCCATTTCAGAAGAGTTGTCACTTGCCCTTTTGTAGTACTTATTTTGGGGCCTAGAGTCCCTATTAAAGCCCAAAGCATCATAAGTCACCTAGTAGGCAGGCCATTGCTATTTCTATGGTAATCACATACTATGTAAAGGGGCATAAGTCCCCTCATTTGAAAATGACCGCTATACAGTAAATACATTAGGTAGGTGACTGACATTTTTATGTAATCACCTCCTAATGACAGAAATATGTGAATACTCATTGGAAATAGAAGTTTCCCCTTTTTTCAAACTGGTGTCTCATGCTCCTTTGCGTTGTATGTAAGGGATAGGGGCAATAAAAGTGCACTGTCCCTCTTATCAGACACTGCTTGGAAGCTTAATTGGGAAAAGTGATCACCTGGAAATTAGAGGAAAGTGTAATATCTCATTTAAAAGAAGGGGATTCTATCTCTCTGAGAGGGAGAGGCAGGGGCTGGCCACTCCCACACCACTAGAAATGACCTGGTTTCTAGTGGGGCAGGTAATCACATCCTAGGGGGAGGAATAAATGACCCCTCATTTGAAAGAAGGTTTCCCTTTCCAATTAGAGTTCACTTGTTCTTCTAGCACAAACAGGGTGGTGATAGGGATCCATTAGAGACTCCCTCCAACTAGGTAAACAGCACTAAAGTCGTTTATGTCTAGCCCTTTGCATGGGGTTTATCGTAAGCTAGAGTTAATAATGCAAATTAGATCATGCCATTTTTGTTTTAGAGTGTCTGTTTAAGTTCTGTGGTGCAAATGTTTATCTATAATACCTTTTTTATTTGTTTAAAGATGATGTTTTAACCATGAAGCAGAAAAGCTCTAATCTTCTCCAAGACTCAGAGGGTTTGCTGGTGGATCATTTAGAAGAAAGAACACTGCAGAATGACCAGTTAAGGACGGCTCTAGGAAAACTAGCAGCAAAAGAGAAAGAGGTCTATAACTTCTCATCTATATCATTAGTATCTATTTTTTTTTAATGTTATCGTCCTTCAACTTCCTCTTTTTTTCATGTTTTACATTATGGGCCGATGATCTAAAAAACTCTTTACTCTAGTACATCTCATCAGTACTGCAAGTTTTAGCTCAAGATATGTTTATTTAGCTATGCAGGTTCTGGATGTGAAGGTGAGACACCAAGATTACAATATAATGCTAAAAAAAAGCCCACAAAGATTGTGCATGCTTTCTCTTCATGTATAGCAAGGTTTTGTTTATCAGGCCTTATGTCACCTCATCTACCTCACAACAGACAACAATGTGTACACCATAAGATTCTGGCATTTATAAATAAGGAAAATAAGAATTGATATATTTTGAGGGACACTATAGTTTAAAAATGACGTGCACTAATTTGATAGAGCAGGTCATTTTACCATTCATAACCCTGCAAGTCTTTGTGTTTAAACCCACACAAAACAAATTAGAGCAAGTAATGTTTTTTTACTATTATGTCCCTTTAAAGAAGTAAACCTCCAAGAAAACTAAAGCTCCAACAAGACATCACAATTGTAAACTAGAATGCAGTCATCAATGTGAGAACATTTTGGAGCACTGATTTTTTTTAAATGAGTCTTGGTACAGTTTCTTGCTATAAGACAGCATTGACTTAAATATGTCTAGGTTATACCTTGCACAGTTACATAATAAAAGGGCAAGGATCAATTATGTGTGACATCAAATGGTCCGTTTATGCTGTTTACATCTATGGTTTGATGCCTTCATCAGGCGTGAGACTGTTAAAATATAGTGTCAACTGTAAATAAGGTGTTGTCCTGTTGTTGGTAAAACAGTTGTGAAAGTTTTAAATGTTTTAAACTACTAACGGTGGTATTGTTGATATTTGTCACCAAAGATTTTATTGCTGCTGACATTTAAGAAAACGGAATGTAATTACCCTTTGCAGACAGGGAGCTGAAAATTTCACAAATAACTCTGCGAAATATGATCCTGAGATCGTTTTACAGAGTTGTGTTTTCAGCTCCCTGTCTGCAGGGACGGAGAGGAGAGGGAGTTAGAGCTCAGCAAAGATTTACGGAGCAGTGAAGCAAAAACAGCTGAGTGCTGTTTGTGTAGATCGGCAGCATTTATGATGTTTCCATGAGGGCTGACTGTCAGCACGCTAGTTAAGGACTGAGGGAAAATCCCTAGCTCTATAACTAGTGTCCATTACGTACGTATACATTTGCAGTGAAAACACTGCAAGGCTTTTCATCACTTTTGGCAGCTTTAGCAGCAAAATAGCTAATGCATGCCAATTACAAACTTTATCTACAGCTAAACCTCTATTTAAATACCCCAACTATCCGTGTCCCTCACCTCTGGCACCTGAAGCCGACATATCCGGTTATCGGCCAGGAAACAGGGGGGTGATACACAGTTTTATTTTATGGGTTTTAGTGGTGGTATGTGTGTTCAGGGTGGGTCCCTGTTTTAAAACATGAATTGATAAAGTTAGTGTTTTAACTTATATTACCCTGTGTTTAGAAATGAGTGCTTTTTAGCCCCTTACTCTCCCCTTCTTTTTCTTTGTTAATGATTTAAAGGGGTAACACCGGACCCATTTTGGTTTGACTGGAGGGTTCTTTTCCTAATATTACGTTTCGCAGTGCCAGTATTTACTCTTCTTTTATTAGTTACCCTATTTAAAATACCCCATAAAAGTTTTTGTGTACAATTTCCCTTTAACTATATTCTGTTTTATTTCACCTTCCACCACCACACTACAAATGTCAATTTTAATTTATGCCTATCAGTGTGAAGAACTACAAACTGAACTGGAGTCCTTGACTGTGGACTATAAATCATCTCAGAGAAAACTACAGCAATGCAGAGAGGACCTAAAGGGAACACACAGACAGAAACCAGAGGTAATGGAGTTCAGATATATGACTCCTGACTTAGGCCTAGATTTGGAGTTTGGCGTTAGCCGTGAAAACCAGCGTTAGAGGCTCCTAACGCTGGTTTTAGGCTACCGCCGGTATTTGGAGTCAGTGATTAAAGGGTCTAACGCTCACTTTTCAGCCGCGACTTTTCCATACCGCAGATCCCCTTACGTCAATTGCGTATCCTATCTTTTCAATGGGATCTTCCTAACGCCGGTATTTAGAGTCGTTTCTGAAGTGAGCGTTAGAGCTCTAACGACAAAACTCCAGCCGCAGAAAAATAGCAGGAGTTAAGAGCTTTCTGGGCTAACGCCGGTTCATAAAGCTCTTAACTACTGTACCCTAAAGTACACTAACACCCATAAACTACCTATGTACCCCTAAACCGAGGTCCCCCCACATCGCCGCCACTCGATTAAATTTTTTTAACCCCTAATCTGCCGACCGCCACCTACGTTATACTTATGTACCCCTAATCTGCTGCCCCTAACACCGCCGACCCCTGTATTATATTTATTAACCCCTAACCTGCCCCCCACAACGTCGCCTCCACCTACCTACACTTATTAACCCCTAATCTGCCGACCGCAAAGCGCCGCCACCTACGTTATCCTTATGTACCCCTAATCTGCTGCCCCTAACACCGCCGACCCCTATATTATATTTATTAACCCCTAATCTGCCCCCCTCAACGTTGCCGACACCTGCCTACACTTATTAACCCCTAATCTGCCGAGCGGACCTGAGCGCTACTATAATAAAGTTATTAACCCCTAATCCGCCTCACTAACCCTATCATAAATAGTATTAACCCCTAATCTGCCCTCCCTAACATCGCCGACACCTAACTTCAATTATTAACCCCTAATCTGACGACCGGAGCTCACCGCTATTCTAATAAATGTATTAACCCCTAAAGCTAAGTCTAACCCTAACACTAACACCCCCCTAAATTAAATATAATTTTAATCTAACGAAATTAATTAACTCTTATTAAATAAATTATTCCTATTTAAAGCTAAATACTTACCTGTAAAAAAAAAATCCTAATATAGCTACAATATAAATAATAATTACATTGTAGCTATTTTAGGATTAATATTTATTTTACAGGCAACTTGGTAATTATTTTAACTAGGTACAATAGCTATTAAATAGTTAAGAACTATTTAATAGTTACCTAGTTAAAATAATAACAAAATTACCTGTAAAATAAGTCCTAACCTAAGTTATAATTAAACCTAACACTACCCTATCAATAAATTAATTAAATAAAATACCTACAATTACCTACAATAAAACCTAACACTACACTATCAATAAATAAATTAAATACAATTTCTACAAATAACTACAATTACATAAACTAGCTAAAGTACAAAAAATAAAAAAGAACTAAGTTACAAAAAATAAAAAAATATTTACAAACATAAGAAAAATATTACAACAATTTTAAACTAATTACACCTACTCTAAGCCCCCTAATAAAATAACAAAGACCCCCAAAATAAAAAAATGCCCTACCCTATTCTAAATTAATAAATTTAAAAGCTCTTTTACCTTATCAGCCCTGAACAGGGCCCTTTGCGGGGCATGCCCCAAGAATTTCAGCTCTTTTGCCTGTAAATAAAAACATACAATACCCCCCCCCAACATTCTAACCCAAACCCCCCCTTAAATAAAACTAACACTAAGCCCCTGAAGATCTTCCTACCTTGTCTTCACCTCACCGGGTATCACCGATCGGTCCTGGCTCCGATATCTTCATCCAACCCAAGCGGGGGCTAGACATCCACTGAAGAAGTCCAGAAGAGGGTCCAAAGTCTTCCTCCTATCCGGCAAGAAGAGGACATCCGGACCGGCAAACATCTTCATCCAAGCGGCATCTTCGATCTTCTTCCATCTGGTGCGGAGCGGGTCCATGTTGAAGCAGCCGACGCGGATCCATCCTCTTCTTCCGGTGTCTCCCGACGAATGACGGTTCCTTTAAGGGACGTCATCCAAGATGGTGTCCCTCGAATTCCGATTGGCTGATAGTATTCTATCAGCCAATCGGAATTAAGGTAGGAATATTCTGATTGGCTGATGGAATCAGCCAATCAGAATCAAGTTCAATCCGATTGGCTGATCCAATCAGCCAATCAGATTGAGCACGCATTCTATTGGCTGATCGGAACAGCCAATAGAATGCGAGCTCAATCTGATTGGCTGATTGGATCAGCCAATCGGATTGAACTTGATTCTGATTGGCTGATTCCATCAGCCAATCAGAATATTCCTACCTTAATTCCGATTGGCTGATAGAATACTATCAGCCAATCGGAATTCGAGGGACGCCATCTTGGATGACGTCCCTTAAAGGAACCGTCATTCCTCGGGAGACGCCGGAAGAAGAGGATGGATCCGCGTCGGCTGCTTCAACATGGACCCGCTCCGCACCAGATGGAAGAAGATCGAAGATGCCGCTTGGATGAAGATGTTTGCCGGTCCGGATGTCCTCTTCTTGCCGGATAGGAGGAAGACTTTGGACCCTCTTCTGGACTTCTTCAGTGGATGTCTAGCCCCCGCTTGGGTTGGATGAAGATATCGGAGCCAGGACAGATCGGTGATACCCGGTGAGGTGAAGACAAGGTAGGAAGATCTTCAGGGGCTTAGTGTTAGATTTATTTAAGGGGGGTTTGGGTTAGATTAGGGGTATGTGGGTGGTGGGTTGTAATGTTGGGGGGGGGGTATTGTATGTTTTTATTTACAGGCAAAAGAGCTGATTTTCTTGGGGCATGCCCCGCAAAGGGCCCTGTTCAGGGCTGGTAAGGTAAAAGAGCTTTTAAATTTATTAATTTAGAATATGGTAGGGCATTTTTTTATTTTGGGGGTCTTTGTTATTTTATTAGGGGGCTTAGAGTAGGTGTAATTAGTTTAAAATTGTTGTAATATTTTTCTTATGTTTGTAAATATTTTTTTATTTTTTGTAACTTAGTTCTTTTTTATTTTTTGTACTTAAGTTAGTATATGTAATTGTAGTTATTTGTAGAAATTGTATTTAATTTATTTATTGATAGTGTAGTGTTAGGTTTTATTGTAGGTAATTGTAGGTATTTTATTTAATTAATTTATTGATAGGGTAGTGTTAGGTTTAATTATAATTTAGGTTAGGACTTATTTTACAGGTAATTTTGTTATTATTTTAACTAGGTAACTATTAAATAGTTCTTAACTATTTAATAGCTATTGTACCTAGTTAAAATAATTACCAAGTTGCCTGTAAAATAAATATTAATCCTAAAATAGCTACAATGTAATTATTATTTATATTGTAGCTATATTAGGATTTTTTTTTTACAGGTAAGTATTTAGCTTTAAATAGGAATAATTTATTTAATAAGAGTTAATTAATTTCGTTAGATTAAAATTATATTTAACTTAGGGGGGTGTTAGTGTTAGGGTTAGACTTAGCTTTAGGGGTTAATACATTTATTAGAATAGCGGTGAGCTCCGGTCGTCAGATTAGGGGTTAATAATTGAAGTTAGGTGTCAGCGATGTTAGGGAGGGCAGATTAGGGGTTAATACTATTTATGATAGGGTTAGTGAGGCGGATTAGGGGTTAATAACTTTATTATAGTAGCGCTCAGGTCCGCTCGGCAGATTAGGGGTTAATAAGTGTAGGCAGGTGTCGGCGACGTTGAGGGGGGCAGATTAGGGGTTAATAAATATAATATAGGGGTCGGCGGTGTTAGGGGCAGCAGATTAGGGGTACATAAGGATAACGTAGGTGGCGGCGCTTTGCGGTCGGCAGATTAGGGGTTAATTATTGTAAGTAGCTGGCGGCGACGTTGTGGGGGGCAGGTTAGGGGTTAATAAATATAATATAGGGGTCGGCGGTGTTAGGGGCAGCAGATTAGGGGTACATAGGGATAATGTAAGTTGCGGCGGTTTACGGAGCGGCAGATTAGGGGTTAATAATAATATGCAGGGGTCAGCGATAGCGGGGGGCGGCAGATTAGGGGTTAATAAGTGTAAGGTTAGGGGTGTTTAGACTCGGGGTACATGTTAGAGTGTTAGGTGCAGACGTAGGAAGTGTTTGCCCATAGGAAACAATGGGGCTGCGTTAGGAGCTGAACGCTGCTTTTTTGCAGGTGTTAGGTTTTTTTTCAGCTCAAACAGCCCCATTATTTCCTATGGGAGAATCGTGCACGAGCACATTTTTGAGGCTGGCCACGTCCGTAAGCAACTCTGGTATCGAGAGTTGCATTTGCGGTAAAAAAATGCTCTACGCTCCTTTTTTGGAGCCTAACGCAGCATTTTTTGGGACTCTCGATACCAGAGTTAATTTTATGGTGCGGCCAGAAAAAAGCCTGCGTAGCGTTAACAGCCCATCTACCGCCAAACTCCAAATCTAGGCCTTAATTTGTTTACTCACTATCCTTTGAAATGCATGTGTAAAATATTCTGACTAAAAGTTCTTTAACCATTTAAAGTCTCATATTAATCAATAAACAGGGCTTCTTTGCTGTATAAAAAAAGTTATATTAGAGTTATCCAGAATATGGTTTAGAAAGCACAAGGCTATGATCAATGTTTTCTGTGTACCATGTACATTACACAGTTATTGGGAAAAGGCTGCAAAAGTGTGGCTTTATAATAATAAGAAATAACTTCGTATTTTACATCTAAAACATTGAGAGATATAGATAAACAATCGTTGCACATTTCTCACCACCATAGGCACTAACATAGGTGTGAAATGGCTCCTTAACTCATCTGCCACTTCTGAGATGGCGGACAACAATCGTCCTGATTGGATACGATTGGGATGATTGACACCCCCTGTTAGCGTCTTATTGGCCGCAAATGTGCAGGGGGTGGCATTGCACAAGCATTTCACCAGAAATGCTTGTGCAATGTTAAATGCCTTCAGCGTATGCTGGGCAGTACATCTCTACAGTGTATCATGTCTGTCCGACATATGATAAATCTACCCCTTAGGGATTTATTTTAGTACCGGTGGGTTTTTGATCATCAAGCTCTTAGAGGGAACAATGGAAAATGAACATTTTAGTACCTTTCTGTCACACCACCACTGTGAACATAATCTCATCTAAGCCTTCTGCTGCAGTTTAGCAGATAGGTACTCATTACTGATCAAGAATAACAAAGTATCTAAGTCTAATTTATATTTCATTCCAATATATAGATGGTACTATTATAGTTTATTGTAACCAGATACTATTTCCCTGTTATGTACAGATAATTTAGAGCCTCTGCAGATATAATGCATATAATTAATAACTACTTGCAAAATGTTGATTTACCATCACTAAATATAAACATTAGTTTCTGTGATAGTTTCCTAAAAAACAATGTTAAACTCGCCCTATCTGTAAGTCAAGTAGATCGCTCAGCGCCTCCGGCCGCCCACGGCATAGCACTCTTCTCGAATGAGATGACGTTTCCACCTCTAGACCAATAGCCATGCTAGTATGTCAGTTGACACGCACAGCTGTTGGTTTAGAGGTGGAAACGTCAGCTCATTTAAAAAAGTGATGTGCTGATTTAGCCATCTACTGTCCTTACAGATAGGGTGAGTTTATTATAGTTTTTTACGAAACAATGACAGAAACTAATGTTTATTTTTCGTGATGGTAAATCCTAGCTTTTTGTTATACACTTGGGTTTACCATCACTTTAAAGGGACAGTCAACAGCAGCATTTTTGTTTTTTAAAAAGAAAGATAATCCCTTTTTCTCCAACATTGGTGTGTCCGGTCCACGGCGTCATCCTTACTTGTGGGATATTCTCTTCCCCAACAGGAAATGGCAAAGAGTCCCAGCAAAGCTGGCCATATAGTCCCTCCTAGGCTCCGCCCACCCCAGTCATTCTCTTTGCCGTTGCACAGGCAACATCTCCACGGAGATGGTTAAGAGTTTTTTGGTGTTTAAATGTAGTTTCTCTTGTTAAGTGTATCCAGTCCACGGATCATCCATTACTTATGGGATATTAACTCCTCCCCAACATGAAGTGCAAGAGGATTCACCCAGCAGAGCTGCTATATAGCTCCTCCCCTAACTGCCATTACCAGTCATTCTCTTGCACCCAACAAATAGATAGGATGTGTGAGAGGACTGTGGTGATTATACTTAGTTTCATACCTTCAATCAAAAGTTTGTTATTTTATAATAGCACCGGAGTGTGTTATTCCTTCTCTGGTAGAATTTGAAGAAGAATCTACCTGAGTTTTTCTATGATTTTAGCCGGAGTAGTTAAGATCATATTGCTATTTCTCGGCCATCTGAGGAGAGGTAAACTTCAGATCAGGGGACAGCGGGCAGATTAATCTGCAAAGAGGTATGTAGCAGCTTATTATTTTCTGACAATGGAATTGATGAGAAAATTCTGCCATACCGATATAATGTAAACTCAGCCTTAAATGCAGTAGCAGCAACTGGTATCAGGCTGTCATGTATGTATATTTTACACTTCAGTATTCTGGGGAATGGCACTTCACTGGAATTATACTGTATGCATAAAACTTTAGCCTAATTTGCAGGGACTAGCAACAGGCTTTTTAATAACACTCAATTTATTAATGTTAAACGTTTTTTGCTGGCATGTAAAATCGTTTAATTTTCTGAGGTACTGGGTGAAAAAATGTTTTGGGCACTATTTTTTTCCACTTGCTAGTTTATTTGCTAGTGTGTTAAACATGTCTGATTCAGAGGAAGATATCTGTGCTATATGTGCTAAAGCCAAAGTGGAGCCCAATAGAAATTTATGTACTAACTGTATTGATGCTACTTTAAATAAAAGTCAATCTGTACAAATTGAACATATTTCACCAAACAACGAGGGGAGAGTTATGCCGACTAACTCGCCTCACGTGTCAGTACCTGCATCTCCCGCTCGGGAGGTGCGTGATATTGTAGCGCCAAGTACATCTGGGCGGCCATTACAAATCACATTACAGGATATGGCTACTGTTATGACTGAAGTTTTGGCTAAATTACCAGAACTAAGAGGTAAGCGTGATCACTCTGGGGTGAGAACAGAGTGCGCTGATAATATTAGGGCCATGTCAGACACTGCGTCACAATTTGCAGAACATGAGGACGGAGAGCTTCATTCTGCGGTTGACGGTTCTGATCCAAACAAACTGGATTCAGATATTTCAAATTTTAAATTTAAGCTGGAAAACCTCCGTGTATTACTAGGGGAGGTGTTAGCGGCTCTGAATGATTGTAACACAGTTGCAATACCAGAGAAAATGTGTAGGTTGGATAAATATTTTGCGGTACCGGCGAGTACTGACGTTTTTCCTATACCTAAGAGACTTACTGAAATTGTTACTAAGGAGTGGGATAGACCCGGTGTGCCGTTCTCACCCCCTCCGATATTTAGAAAGATGTTTCCAATAGACGCCACCACACGGGACTTATGGCAAACGGTCCCTAAGGTGGAGGGAGCAGTTTCTACTTTAGCTAAGCGTACCACTATCCCGGTGGAGGATAGCTGTGCCTTTTCAGATCCAATGGATAAAAAGTTAGAGGGTTACCTTAAGAAAATGTTTGTTCAACAAGGTTTTATATTGCAACCTCTTGCATGCATTGCGCCTGTCACGGCTGCAGCAGCATTTTGGTTTGAGTCTCTGGAAGAGACACTTGAATCAGCTCCATTAGATGAGATTACACACAAGCTTAAAGCCCTTAAGTTAGCTAACTCATTTATTTCAGATGCCGTAGTACATTTAACTAAACTTACGGCTAAGAATTCCGGATTCGCCATTCAGGCACGCAGAGCACTGTGGCTAAAATCCTGGTCAGCTGACGTTACTTCTAAATCTAAATTGCTTAATATACCTTTCAAAGGGCAGACCTTATTCGGGCCCGGGTTGAAAGAAATTATCGCTGACATTACAGGAGGTAAAGGCCATGCCCTGCCTCAAGACAGAGCCAAACCTAAGGCTAGACAGTCTAATTTTCGTTCCTTTCGTAATTTCAAAGCAGGAGCAGCATCAACTTCCTCTGCACCAAAACAGGAAGGAGCTGTTGCTCGCTACAGACAAGGCTGGAGACCTAACCAGTCCTGGAACAAGGGCAAGCAGGCCAGGAAACCTGCTGCTGCCCCTAAGACAGCATGAATCGAGGGCCCCCGATCCGGGAACGGATCTAGTGGGGGGCAGACTTTCTCTCTTCGCCCAGGCTTGGGCAAGAGATGTCCAGGATCCCTGGGCGTTAGAGATCATATCTCAGGGATACCTTCTAGACTTCAAATTCTCTCCCCCAAGAGGGAGATTTCATCTGTCAAGGTTGTCAACAAACCAAATAAAGAAAGAGGCGTTTCTACGCTGCGTACAAGTTCTTTTATTAATGGGAGTGATCCATCCGGTTCCGCGGTCGGAACAAGGACAAGGGTTTTACTCAAATCTGTTTGTGGTTCCCAAAAAAGAGGGAACTTTCAGGCCAATCTTGGATTTAAAGATCCTAAACAAATTCCTAAGAGTTCCATCGTTCAAAATGGAAACTATTCGGACAATTTTACCCATGATCCAAAAGGGTCAGTACATGACCACAGTGGATTTAAAGGATGCTTACCTTCACATACCGATTCACAAAGATCATTTCCGGTATCTAAGGTTTGCCTTTCTAGACAGGCATTACCAGTTTGTAGCTCTTCCATTCGGATTGGCTACGGCTCCGAGAATCTTCACAAAGGTTCTGGGTGCTCTTCTGACGGTACTAAGACCGCGAGGAATTGCGGTAGCTCCGTACCTAGACGACATTCTGATACAAGCTTCAAGTTTTCAAACTGCCAAGTCTCATACACAGTTAGTACTGGCATTTCTAAGGTCGCATGGATGGAAGGTGAACGAAAAGAAGAGTTCTCTCTTTCCACTCACAAGAGTTCCCTTCTTGGGGACTCTTATAGATTCTGTAGAAATGAAGATTTACCTGACAGAAGACAGGTTAACAAAGCTTCAAAATGCATGCCGTGTCCTTCATTCCATTCAACACCCGTCAGTAGCTCAATGCATGGAGGTGATCGGCTTAATGGTAGCAGCAATGGACATAGTACCCTTTGCACGCCTACATCTCAGACCGCTGCAATTGTGCATGCTAAGTCAGTGGAATGGGGATTACTCAGACTTGTCCCCTACTCTGAATCTGGATCAAGAGACCAGAAATTCTCTTCTATGGTGGCTTTCTCGGCCACATCTGTCCAGGGGGATGCCATTCAGCAGGCCGGACTGGACAATTGTAACAACAGACGCCAGCCTACTAGGTTGGGGCGCTGTCTGGAATTCTCTGAAGGCTCAGGGACAATGGAATCAGGAGGAGAGTCTCCTACCAATAAACATTCTGGAATTGAGAGCAGTTCTCAATGCCCTTCTGGCTTGGCCCCAGTTAACAACTCGGGGGTTCATCAGGTTTCAGTCGGACAACATCACGACTGTAGCTTACATCAACCATCAGGGAGGGACAAGAAGCTCCCTAGCAATGATGGAAGTATCAAAGATAATTCGCTGGGCAGAGTCTCACTCTTGCCACCTGTCAGCAATCCACATCCCGGGAGTGGAGAACTGGGAGGCGGATTTCTTAAGTCGTCAGACTTTTCATCCGGGGGAGTGGGAACTTCATCCGGAGGTCTTTGCCCAAATACTTCGACGTTGGGGCAAACCAGAGATAGATCTCATGGCGTCTCGACAGAACGCCAAGCTTCCTCGTTACGGGTCCAGATCCAGGGATCCGGGAGCGGTTCTGATAGATGCTTTGACAGCACCTTGGACCTTCGGGATGGCTTATGTGTTTCCACCCTTCCTGATGCTTCCTCGATTGATTGCCAGAATCAAACAGGAGAGAGCATCAGTGATTCTAATAGCGCCTGCATGGCCACGCAGGACTTGGTATGCAGATCTAGTGGACATGTCATCCTGTCCACCTTGGTCGCTACCTCTGAAACAGGACCTTCTGATCCAGGGTCCCTTCAAACATCAAAATCAAATTTCTCTGAAGCTGACTGCTTGGAAATTGAACGCTTGATTTTATCAAAACGTGGTTTTTCTGAGTCAGTTATTGATACCTTAATACAGGCTAGGAAGCCTGTTACCAGAAAGATTTACCATAAGATATGGCGCAAATACTTATATTGGTGCGAATCCAAGAGTTACTCATGGAGTAAGGTTAGGATTCCGAGGATATTGTCTTTTCTACAAGAAGGTTTAGAAAAGGGTTTATCCGCTAGTTCCATTCTTTTACACAAACGTCTGTCAGAAGTTCCGGACGTTCAAGCTTTTTGTCAGGCTTTAGCTAGGATCAAGCCTGTGTTTAAAACTGTTGCTCCACCATGGAGTTTGAACTTAGTTCTTAATGTTTTACAGGGGGTTCCGTTTGAACCCCTTCATTCCATTGATATCAAGTTGTTATCTTGGAAAGTTCTGTTTTTAATGGCGATTTCCTCGGCTCGAAGAGTCTCTGAGTTATCTGCCTTACATTGTGATTCTCCTTATCTGATTTTTCATTCAGACAAGGTAGTTCTGCGTACTAAACCTGGGTTCCTACCTAAGGTGGTCACTAACAGGAATATCAATCAAGAGATTGTGGTTCCATCTTTGTGTCCTAATCCTTCGAAAAAGGAACGTCTGCTACACAATCTAGATGTAGTCCGTGCCCTGAAATTTTATCTACAGGCAACTAAGGATTTTCGACAAACGTCTTCCCTGTTTGTCGTTTATTCTGGTCAGAGGAGAGGTCAAAAAGCTTCGGCTACCTCTCTCTCCTTTTGGCTTCGTAGCATAATACGGTTAGCCTATGAGACTGCTGGACAGCAGCCTCCTGAAAGAATTACAGCACATTCTACTAGATACTAGAGCTGTGGCTTCCACTTGGGCCTTTAAGAATGAGGCTTCTGTTGAACAGATTTGCAAGGCTGCAACTTGGTCTTCTCTTCATACTTTTTCCAAATTTTACAAATTTGACACTTTTGCTTCTTCGGAGGCTGTTTTTGGGAGAAAGGTTCTTCAGGCAGTGGTTCCTTCCGTATAAAGAGCCTGCCTGTCCCTCCCGTCATCCGTGTACTTTAGCTTTGGTATTGGTATCCCATAAGTAATGGATGATCCGTGGACTGGATACACTTAACAAGAGAAAACATAATTTATACTTACCTGATAAATTTATTTCTCTTGTAGTGTATCCAGTCCACGGCCCGCCCTGTCACTTTAAGGCAGGTAATTTTTCCATTAAACTACAGTCACCACTGCACCCTATGGTTTTCCTTTCTCTGCATGTTTTCGGTCGAATGACTGGTAATGGCAGTTAGGGGAGGAGCTATATAGCAGCTCTGCTGGGTGAATCCTCTTGCACTTCCTGTTGGGGAGGAGTTAATATCCCATAAGTAATGGATGATCCGTGGACTGGATACACTACAAGAGAAATAAATTTATCAGGTAAGCATAAATTATGTTTTTTATTCTTCTATCAAGTGTTTGTTATTTTAAAATAGTGCTGGTATGTACTATTTACTCTGAAACAGAAAAGGATGAAGATTTCTGTTTGTAAGAGGAAGATGATTTTAGCAGACAGTAACTAAAATCGATTGCTGTTTCCACATAGGACTGTTGAGATGAAGTAACTTCAGTTGGGGGAAACAGTTAGCAGACTTTTCTGCTTAAGGTATGACTAGCCATATTTCTAACAAGACCATGTAATGCTGGAAGGCTGTCATTTCCCCTCATGGGGACCGGTAAGCCATTTTCTTAGTCAAACATAAAAGAATAAAGGGCTTAAAAAAGGGCTAAAAAAACTGGTAGACATTTTTATGGGCTAAAACGATTGCTTTATTGGGGCATATTATGCAGATTCTAGCTAACAATTGGCATTATATTCTTGGGGAACGTTTAAAAAACGGCAGGCACTGTGTTGGACACCTTTTTTAGTCTGGGGGTCTTTCTAGTTATAGACTGAGCCTCATTTTCGCGCCATTACTGCGCAGTTGTTTTTGGAGAGCAAGGCATGCAGATGCATGTGTGAGGATCTAAGAATCACTAAAAAAGCTTCTAGAAGGCGTCATTTGGTATCGTATTCCCCTCTGGGCTTGGTTGGGTCTCAGCAAAGCATATAGCTGGGACTGTATAGGGGTCAAATTTAAAAACGGCTCCGGTTCCGTTATTTTAAGGGTTAAAGCTCTGAAATTTGGTGTGCAATACTTTTTTTTTTTTTTTTGTTTCAAAAGTTTATTGAGATTCAAATTTTTACATAGAAATAAACATACAAAATAAAATCAATTACAGTCTTGAATCATTTTGCGTCTTACTTTTGAGGGGGTGTGGATAGGGGGGGTGGGGAGGGGGAGGGAAGTTCAAGTAATGTTACAATAATTATCAATGTTGAGAGGAGGAGTCATTGTACAATAAAGTGTACCGTCCAGGCCTGCATGTGTTTCTAGCTTTGCTAAGGGCTTTTCTGAGGTTTTTTTTTTTTTTTTTTCCTTTTCATTCAGAAGAGGAGTGTATAAGTCTAAAGTTTTATTTTTCATGTAAAAGTATTCTTCCATAGATATAGTGCGATGGCACTCTGCAAGCCAGTGTGCCAGGGAGGGGGTCTTATCTGATTTCCAGTTTCTTGCAATCAGAATTTTAAAACTATTGCTCAGGATATGAAATAGTTTTTTTAACGGAGTAGAAAGTTTTCTCGGGGTCTTGTTAAAGAGCCATAAGCAAGGGTCTAAGGGAGTGGGTATTCCTAGTATTTTACTAGATTCCTGCGCTACCTCGTTCCAAATAGGTATTAATTTACTGCATTGCCACCATATGTGGGACATGTGGCACTCTTCAGATCCACATCTCCAGCATTGAGCTGATTTAAGTTTATATATTTTTTTACATCGTTCTGGTGTTAGGTACCATCTTTGAAGTATTTTTAAATTAAGCTCAACGAATTTGCAGGAGATTGAGGTTTTTTTAACATTTGTGAAAATTTGCAAGGCATCTGTGTAAGTAATTTCTATTCCCAATTCAGTGTTCCATCTGTCTATGTAATATGGTAGAGCTCCGTGCGGTTGTTGTGATAGGAGGGAGTGTGTAATAGATAGAGCATGTCTGGTTGGGGTGCTTTTATGGCAAATAGATTTGAAGGGTGTCATTGACCTAATCATGTTATTGGATTGTGGGTGTGAAGTGATATATGATTGACACTGTCTATAGAAGAACCAGTCTCCAAGGACGGAGAGGCCCTCAGAGACTAGCTCCTCCACGGTAGGGGAGTGTTGTTCATTTCCCAAGTGGTGGATCTGTAGGGATCTGATGGAGCTACCCGCAAGTCTAGCTGCCATTGAGAGGCCAGGTTGGAATTCGTTATTGTGTGTTAACGGTGTTAAAGGTGAGAGTTTTGTCGATATATTGGGGTACTCAGTCAAAACTCTGTCCCAGACTCTGAAGGTTTCTGATATAATTTGTGTGGTGGTTTTTAAGAATCTATCTCTGTCCCTTGGCGACCAGCAGAGTTGGCCCAGGTGTTGGTTGTGTGTCATGTCATGTTCAAGTTGTACCCATGATTTATCGTTTAGGTTCGAGCACCAATCTATAATTCGTTGTAAAAATGTAGCTTGTCTGTATCTATGGAGATCTGGGACTCCGAGGCCTCCCATTTGTATGGGAAGGAGCATTATCTTTTTGCTAATTCTCGCTCTATTGTTGAGCCATATGAAGTTTAGGATGTTTGATTGCAGGGTGTTGAGGTAGTTTGTAGGAAGGGGGATGGGTAGAGTTTGAAAAAGGTAGAGGAGTCTTGGAAGGACGTTCATTTTAATTACGTTGATCCTCCCTAACCATGAAATATGCTTCCTTTTCCAGGAGGAGAGATCTGTGATAATTCCTTTAAGGAGTGGTTTGTAATTTAAAGTAAAAAGGTGATCTGAGGATGGCGTGAGTTGGATACCTAGGTATTTTAGTGAGCTTGTTTGCCAGCGGAATGGGCATATGTGTTTGATTAAGTCTATTTCCGTCGTTGGCACATTAATGTTCATAATTTCTGATTTCGTTTTATTAATTAGAAAGTTAGATACAATGCTAAATTCGTCTAACTGATGTATGATGTGTGGTATAGTGGTTAGAGGGTTAGTGATGCAGAACAGCACATCATCGGCATATAACATAATCTTGTGATGTGAGTTGTGTATTTGTAGACCTGTTATTAGGGGGTGGTTTCGTATTTTATGTGCTAGTATTTCTATTACGCAGGCGAATAGCAGCGGGGAGAGGGGGCAGCCCTGTCGTGTACCGTTTGTGATATGAAATGGGGCCGAAAGGGAACCATTTACGCGGACCCTGGCTGTTGGAGTAGAGTACATGGCGAACACCCGATTAATAAAGTCTTGACCCACACCCATTTTTCGTAATACCGCTCTCAGAAACTGCCAACCAACGCGGTCGAACGCCTTCTCCGCGTCGGTCGACAGAACTAAGAGCGGGATTTTTTTGTGTGTAGCGTATTCTATAAGTTGTGTAACCCGGACAGTATTGTCTTTTGCTTCCCTGGTTGGTACGAAGCCGACCTGGTCTTTTTCAATTAGTTGCGGTAGTACTGTGTTTAGTCTTACTGCGAGAATTTTAGCGTATATTTTTAAGTCTGTATTTAGGAGTGAGATTGGCCTAAAGTTTTCTACATAATCAGGGCTTTTTCCAGGTTTTGGTATAATGGAGATGAAAGCTTCCAGTGTCCTAGTGGGGAAAAGGTTCTCCGGTGTTATCGAGTTAAAGAGAGATAGAAGATGCGGGGAAAGGAGATCTATGTATTTTTTATAGTAATAGTTAGTGTAGCCATCAGGGCCTGGGGCTTTGTCCGTGGGGAGGTCTTTTATGGTTCTTTTAATTTCAAGTAGGGTAAAGGGGTTTTGTAGAAAAGTTTGTTGTTCTTCTGTCAGTTCTGGAAGTATTTGTCAATAAAGGATGCGTTGGGTTCTGAATTATGTGTATGTGAGTCTGTGGGTTTCGTAGTAAGGTTGTATAGTTTTTCATAGTAGGAACGGAAGGCTTCAGCGATGTTTGAAGTGTCATAATGTGTTTTGTTGTGGGACTTTATTGAGAGAATGTAGTCGCGTTGGGTTTTGCGTTTTAATTTGCGGGCAAATAGTCTACTGCATTTGTTGTCTCCTTCGTAATGTGTCTGCTTGAGTTTGAAGGCAAATGCTTTGCATTCTTTATCTAGAAGGTTGGTCACTGTCTGTTTTGTCTCTTGTAATGTTTTAGCTAATTGTGGGTTGTCAGGTGTTCTTTTAAGTTGTGATTCTAGATCATTTGCTTTATTCAAGGAGTCATGTAGCAGTTGTCTCTGTTGTTTTTTGTAATGGGAGTGCATGCTCATTAATTCACCTCGTATAGTTCCCTTATGCGCCTCCCAGATGTTCTGGAATGAGGGTATAGAGTTAATATTAAAATCGAAGAATTCTTTTATTGCTTTTTGAATTTTATCATTGTATAGTGGGTGATCTAATAATTCCTCATTGATTTTCCATATGTAAGTTGAAGGGGAAGCTGAGGGCCATTGTATTGTGCATGAGACTATAGAGTGGTCTGACCAGGTCGCTGGGATTATGGATGATTGTGTAGTTAATGAGAGAGTAGTTACATCAGTTAGTATGTAATCTATGCGAGAGAAACGTGAATGTGGATGAGAAAAGAACGTAAAATCATCTGTCTCAGGGTGATGTATTCTCCAAACATCATGTAGTGCCAAATCTCTTAAGCGTTGCTTTATTACCGTCAGTGCTCTATGTGGTGTTGATGAAGTGTGATTCGAGTTATCTCGGTACGGGTCTAGGGATACATTAAGGTCTCCTCCCATTATTAACATACCCTTGGCCACTTCTAAGATTTTCCCAGTGAGGGAGGTTATGAATTTGTCTTGTCCAGTGTTTGAAGCATAGGCGCTTACTAAGGTGGTAATAGTGTTAAATAGTTTCCCCACTAGTATTATATATCTACCTTCTGTGTCTTTATGTGAATCGAGTAACTGAAAAGGTATACCCTTCTTTATTAAAATTCCAACTCCATTAGTCTTGGCACTGTTTGAGGAGTAATATGAGGGGCCAAATTTATAGAAGAAAGTTTTAGGTTCTTGTCCCTTTATGAAATGGGATTCTTGTATGAATATCAGGTCCCCTCTCTTATGTTTGATATCTCGCATAACAATGTTTATTTTGTGTGGGTTATTTAGGCCCTTAGCATTAATCGTTAGAAAAGATAATTGTCTGTTATTGGTTTTATTTTTACTCATGGTGATTTATCCTTGGTGGTACTACGCTGTGTCGGGTATGTGGAAACAGTGTTAGGCTATTTCTCAGGCCTGGACGGTATAAGAACCAACATGGAAATGTGAAATAAAAAGAGCGTATACATTGTACATTTATAAGAGTGAACAATATGAACATTACAGTATGTTTCATTGTGCTTAAATGGTCATCAATGGGGGTAGGATAGTTAACTAGGGGGGGGGGATGGCCAGAAGCCAGAGGGAGGATTGAAATTCCTTTCATTTCAATCTGAGGTTTACAGCGGCAAGAATGTAAATATTAAATATAAGAATAACAATGTGATTATCTATGCTAATGGTTAACAACCAAAACCTTGTTAAATTAGAAAGGCCCTTATAGGGTTATGGTGGAGAGAACAGATCAACAGGAAATAACATTTTGCTTAACTTAACTATCAAGTAGCTAAACAGTTAGTGTACTATCTTCTGACTAGTAATGGTGACAAGTTTTACATTTCAAGGTCTTACCCAGGATGAACAGTTCAAATAAGACAATTGTCTTGGTCAGTCTCTTAGTGATACAGGAGAAATGTTCATATTTTCTTTTCGTTTCTTAAGGGACTGAACTTTGTTCCAAGTTGTTTTCTGCAAGCTTGAGAATGGAGTATGTGCAGCTGAGGGTTGGGGGCCTTCGGCTGAGGAGGGTGAGCCAGGTAGTTTCAAGGGGATTCCCAGTCCTTTAGAGAGTTTGTCCAGGTCTTGTGTACCTTTGTAAATGATGGTAGTTCCTTCATGGGGTACGATTAAGCTGAAGGGGAATCCCCAGCGATATTTGATGTTTCTGTCCTGGAGTATAGAAGTGATGAAACGGGTTTCCTTTCTCTTTTGTATAGTGCTGGGGCTCAGGTCCGGATAAATCTGTAGCTCATGGTCCAAATATGTGATTGTGTGGGAGGATCTAGCTTTCTGCCATATGGTTTCTCTGTCGTTAAATCTGAGGAATTTGAGGATAATGTCCCTGGGGGGAGCGTTAGGTGATGGTGGGGGACGGAGAGATCTATGGGCTCTTTCTATTTCTATCGGTGGGGCCTGTTGGTTTCCCAGTATTTGACGAAAAAGTCCTTGTAAGTATTCCAGCAGGTCTGTTGGCTTTATTATCTCGGGTATGCCTCTGATGCGGAGGTTACTCCTCCGTCCCCTATTCTCTAAGTCCTCTATCTTTTCTTGTAGGGCTTCTAACTTGCTTTCATGTGTGCTGGTTTGATTGTATAATGAGCAGACAGCTTCAGTAGTTATGTCTTGCGTTTCCTCAACTGTTACTATCCTCTCTCCCATCTCTGTTATATCTTTGCGCAGCGTGGATAGTTCTCTTGTTATGAGAGATTTGAGAGATTCAAAATCTTCTTTGGATGGTAGTTTTGCTATGTCCTGTTTAAGTTGTATCATGTAGTCAGGAGATGATATTGGGTCATTCTGGAAGGTGCCGTCTGTGGAGTTTGATTCTTGTGTATCTGATGTATTGGATTGGAAAAAGGAGCTTACCAGCGTGTTGGACTGCAACTGTCCTTTAGGGTTTTTTTCCCCTTTGCCTTTGTTCTTGGATGTCATGGTTGCTGCAGGTGAGTAATTTAGAAAACTCAGTGTGAGAACTTGTGATGCAGCAATCTGCAGAAGTCTGCTTAGGCCTGATGGCGTATGTTGTGGTTTATGCACAATGTGCAGTGCTATGCGTTAATTTCTGATTCGTGTTGTCCTTTTATATTTTATGAGGCAGTTTTAGTGTATGTTCTCTTGTTGATCCGTTGATAACTGTTTTGTTCATCTCCTTAGAGGATTTCCCAATACTGTGCTGATCATTTTATTGTTATTTTTGTGATCCGTTTTTACGGCATGTTATGCATTAAGTGGAGTTATTTGTACCGTGTTCTCTCTGGTGTGAGACTTGTGTGGAGCCTTTTATGAACAAACTGGTGTGAGCTCTTACCCCATCGGGTCTCCGGTCATCGTGTGTCGTGAGGGATCCTTTACCGTCGCAGTTGCGAATGTGTAAAGATGGCGACGGAGCGCTCCGTTGCTCCTGCTTTCTGTGAAATTGCATGCGGGTCCGGTCCCTCCCGGTTTCGAGCTTGCTCACATGTGGGACTTTGGTTGTTTAACCACTGTTTGCAGCTGGTTGAAAGAGCTAGACACTGTTTTAAGGGTGACAGGTCTTGCTGCTGTGCCGGAGCGATGTGACTATGCGGCCATTTGCCTGCTTGGCCAAGCTCCGCCTCCTGGTGTGCAATACTTTTAATGCTTTAAGACACTGTGGTGAAATTTTGGTAATTTTTGAACAATTCCTTCATACTTTTTCATATTCAGTAATAAAGTGTTTTCTGTTTGAAATTTAAAGAGACAGTAACGGTTTTATTTTAAAACGTTTTTTGTGCCTTGTTGACAAGTTTAAGCCTGTTTAACATGTCTGTACCTTCAGATAAGCTATGTTCTATATGTATGAAAGCCAATGTGTCTCCCCATTTAAATTTATGTGATAATTGTGCCATAGCGTCCAAACAAAGTAAGGACAGTAATGCCACAGATAATGATATTGCCCAAGATGATTCCTCAAATGAGGGGAGTAAACATGATACTACATCATCCCCTACTGTGTCTACACCAGTTTTGCCCATACAGGAGGCCCCTAGTACATCTAGTGCGCCAATACTTATTACCATGCAACAATTAACGGCTGTAATGGATGACTCCATAGCAAATCTTTTATCCAAAATGCCTACTTATCAGAGAAAGCGCGATTGCTCTGTTTTAAACACTGAAGAGCAAGAGGGCGCTGATGATAACTGTTCTGACATACCCTCACACCAATCTCAAGGGGCCATGAGGGAGGTTTTGTCTGATGGAGAAATCTCAGATTCAGGAAAAAAATTCTCATCAAGCTGAACCTGATGTTGTGACATTTAAATTTAAATTAGAACATCTACTCTGGATGATTGTGACAAATCTGGTCATTCCAGAGAAATTATGTAAGATGGACAAGTTCCTAGAGGTTCCGGTGCCCCCCGACGCTTTTCGTATACCCAAGCGGGTAGCGGACATAGTAAATAAAGAGTGGGAAAAGCCCGGCATACCTTTTGTTCCCCCGCCCATTTTTTAAGAAATTATTTCCTATAGTCGACCCCAGAAAGGACTTATGGCAGACAGTCCCCAAGGTCGAGGGGGCGGTTTCTACTCTAAACAAACGCACTACTATTCCTATCGAAGATAGTTGTGCTTTCAAAGATCCTATGGATAAAAAATTAGAGGGTTTGCTTAAAAAGATTTTTGTACAGCAAGGTTACCTTCTACAACCAATTTCGTGCATTGTTCCTGTCACTACGGCAGCGTGTTTCTGGTTCGAGGAACTAGAAAAGTCGCTCAGTAGAGAATCTTCATATGAGGAGGTTATGAACAGAGTTCACGCACTTAAATTGGCTAACTCTTTTGTTTTAGATGCCGCTTTGCAATTCGCTAGATTAGCGGCGAAAAATTCAGGGTTTGCTATCGTGGCGCGCAGAGCGCTTTGGCTAAAGTCTTGGTCAGCGGATGTGTCTTCCAAGACAAAATTGCTTAACATCCCTTTCAAAGGTAAAACATTATTTGGACCAGATTTGAAAGAGATAATTTCAGACATCACTGGGGGAAAGGGCCACGCCCTCCCACAGGATAGGTCTTTTAAGGCTAAAAATAAGCCTAATTTTCGTCCCTTTCGCAGAAACGGACCAGCCTCTAATTCTGCATCCTCTAAGCAAGAGGGTAATACTTCACAACCCAAACCAGCCTGGAAACCAATGCAAAGCTGGAACAAGGGTAAGCAGGCCAAGAAGCCTACCACTGCTACCAAAACAGCATGAAGGGATAGCCCCCGATCCGGGACCGGATCTAGTGGGGGGCAGACTCTCTCTCTTTGCTCAGGCTTGGGCAAGAGATGTTCAGGATCCTTGGGCGCTAGAAATAGTTTCTCAAGGTTATCTCCTGGAATTCAAGGAACTACCCCCAAGGGGAAGGTTCCACAGGTCTCACTTATCCTCAAACCAAATAAAGAGACAGGCATTCTTACATTGTGTAGAAGACCTGTTAAAGATGGGAGTGATACATCCAGTTCCAATAAGAGAACAAGGAATGGGATTTTATTCCAATCTGTTCGTAGTTCCCAAAAAAGAGGGAACATTCAGACCAATTTTGGATTTGAAGATCCTAAACAAATTTCTCAGGGTACCATCGTTCAAAATGGAAACTATTCGAACGATCCTACCCACCATCCAGGAAAGTCAATTTATGACTACCGTGGATTTAAAGGATGCGTACCTACATATTCCTATCCACAAGGAACATCATCAGTTCCTAAGGTTCGCTTTTCTGGACAAGCATTACCAGTTTGTGGCACTTCCATTCGGATTAGCCACTGCTCCAAGGATTTTCACAAAGGTACTAGGGTCCCTTCTAGCGGTTCTAAGACCAAGGGGCATTGCAGTAGTACCTTACTTGGACGACATCCTAATTCAAGCGTCGTCCCTGTCAAAAGCAAAGGCTCATACGGACATCGTCCTAGCCTTTCTCAGATCTCACGGATGGAAGGTGAACAAAGAAAAAAGTTCTCTGTCCCCGTCAACAAGAGTTCCCTTCTTGGGAACAATAATAGATTCCTTAGAAATGAGGATTTTTCTGACAGAGGTCAGAAAATCAAAACTTCTAAGCTCTTGTCAAGTACTTCATTCTGTTCCTCGTCCTTCCATAGCGCAGTGCATGGAAGTAATAGGATTGATGGTTGCAACAATGGACATAGTTCCTTTTGCACGAATTCATCTAAGACCATTACAACTGTGCATGCTCAGACAGTGGAATGGGGATTATACAGACTTGTCTCCGATGATTCAAGTAGATCAAAAGACCAGAGATTCACTCCGTTGGTGGCTGACCCTGGACAATCTGTCCCAGGGAATGAGCTTCCGCAGACCAGAGTGGGTCATTGTCACGACCGACGCCAGTCTAGTGGGCTGGGGCGCGGTCTGGGAATCCCTGAAAGCTCAGGGTCTATGGTCTCGGGAAGAGTCTCTTCTCCCGATAAACATTCTGGAACTGAGAGCGATATTCAATGCTCTCAGAGCTTGGCCTCAACTAGCAAAGGCCAAATTCATAAGGTTCCAATCAGACAACATGACGACCGTTGCTTATATCAATCATCAGGGGGGAACAAGGAGTTATCTGGCAATGAAAGAAGTGACCAAAATAATTCAATGGGCGGAGGATCACTCCTGCCACTTGTCTGCGATCCACATCCCAGGAGTGGAAAATTGGGAAGCGGATTTTCTGAGTCGTCAGACATTCCATCCGGGGGAGTGGGAACTCCATCCGGAAATCTTTGCCCAAATAACTCGATTATGGGGCATTCCAGACATGGATCTGATGGCGTCTCATCAGAACTTCAAGGTTCCTTGCTACGGGTCCAGATCCAGGGATCCCAAGGCGACTCTAGTAGATGCACTAGTAGCACCTTGGACCTTCAACCTAGCTTATGTATTCCCACCGTTTCCTCTCATTCCCAGGCTGGTAGCCAGGATCAATCAGGAGAGGGCCTCGGTGATCTTGATAGCTCCTGCGTGGCCACGCAGGACTTGGTATGCAGACCTGGTGAATATGTCATTGGCTCCACCATGGAAGCTACCTTTGAGACAGGACCTTCTTGTTCAGGGTCCATTCGAACATCCGAATCTGGTTTCCCTCCAACTGACGGCTTGGAGATGGAACGCTTGATTTTATCAAAGCGTGGGTTTTCAGATTCTGTAATAGATACTCTGATTCAGGCTAGAAAGCCTGTAACTAGAAAAATTTACCATAAAATATGGAAAAAATATATCTGTTGGTGTGAATCCAAAGGATTCCCATGGAACAAGATAAAAATTCCTAAGATTCTATCCTTTCTACAAGAAGGTTTGGAGAAAGGATTATCCGAAAGTTCTCTAAAGGGACAGATCTCTGCTTTATCTGTTTTACTTCACAAAAGACTGGCAGCCGTGCCAGATGTTCAAGCATTTGTTCAGGCTCTGGTTAGGATCAAGCCTGTTTACAGACCTTTGACTCCTCCCTGGAGTCTAAATCTAGTTCTTTCAGTTCTTCAAGGGGTTCTGTTTGAACCTTTACATTCCATAGATATTAAGTTACTATCTTGGAAAGTTTTGTTTTTGGTTGCTATTTCTTCTGCTAGAAGAGTTTCAGAGTTATCTGCTCTGCAGTGTTCTCCGCCCTATCTGGTGTTCCATGCAGATAAGGTGGTTTTGCGTACTAAGCCTGGTTTTCTTCCGAAAGTTGTTTCTAACAAAAATATTAACCAGGAGATAGTTGTGCCTTCTTTATGTCCGAATCCAGTTTCAAAGAAGGAACGTTTGTTACACAATCTGGACGTTGTCCGTGCTCTAAAGTTCTATTTAGAGGCTACTAAAGATTTCAGACAAACATCTTCCTTGTTTGTTGTTTATTCTGGTAAAAGGAGAGGTCAAAAAGCGACTGCTACCTCTCTTTCCTTTTGGCTTAAAAGCATTATCCGATTGGCTTATGAGACTGCCGGACGGCAGCCTCCTGAAAGAATCACAGCTCACTCCACTAGGGCTGTGGCTTCCACATGGGCCTTCAAGAACGAGGCTTCTGTTGACCAGATATGTAAGGCAGCGACTTGGTCTTCACTGCACACTTTTGCCAAATTTTACAAATTTGATACTTTTGCTTCTTCGGAGGCTATTTTTGGGAGAAAGGTTTTGCAAGCTGTGGTGCCTTCCGTTTAGGTAACCTGATTTGCTCCCTCCCTTCATCCGTGTCCTAAAGCTTTGGTATTGGTTCCCACAAGTAAGGATGACGCCGTGGACCGGACACACCAATGTTGGAGAAAACAGAATTTATGCTTACCTGATAAATTACTTTCTCCAACGGTGTGTCCGGTCCACGGCCCGCCCTGGTTTTTTAATCAGGTCTGATGAATTATTTTCTCTAACTACAGTCACCACAGTACCATATGGTTTCTCCTATATATATTTCCTCCTGTCCGTCGGTCGAATGACTGGGGTGGGCGGAGCCTAGGAGGGACTATATGGCCAGCTTTGCTGGGACTCTTTGCCATTTCCTGTTGGGGAAGAGAATATCCCACAAGTAAGGATGACGCCGTGGACCGGACACACCGTTGGAGAAAGTAATTTATCAGGTAAGCATAAATTCTGTTATTACTAATTCCCCAGTTTTGCATAACCAACACAGTTACATAAATACACTTTTTACCTCTGTGATTACCTTGTATCTAAGCCTCTGTAAACTGCCACCTTATTTCAGTTCTTTTGACAGACTTGCATTTTAGCTAATCAGTGCTGGCTCCAGGGTAACTTCACGTGCATGAGCTCAATGTTATCTATATGAAACACATGAACTAATGCCCCTCTAGAGGCAGTCTTCAAGATCTAAGAAATTAGCACATGAACCTCCTAGAATTAGATTTCAACTAAGAATACCAAGAGAACAAAGCAAAATTGGTGATAAAAGTAAATTGGAAAGTTGTTTAAAATTACATTCCCTATTTAAATCATGAAAGTTTTTTTTTTACTTGACTGTCCCTTTAAGGGGTTAAATAAAAATGAGGTTGCATTTCATTCTAATGGGCTCTTAGTGTTATCTTTTTTTAATAAATAAATTACACATGAACCACACACATTTTTTTTCTTTAATTTTTGTGCCATTTTTAATTTCTTTTAATGTTATGTTTTAAGTGTTTCACTTCCTTATATATAAGGAGATTATTTTATAATAATATAGTTTTTTTTCTTCTTAAATGGAAAGTGTCCTCAGCTGCATTCATTACTTTTGGGAAAAAAGAACCTGGCCAGCAGGAGGAGGCAAAGACAACCCAGCCAAAGGCTTAAATACTCCTCCCACTCCCCTCATCCCCCAGTCATTCTTTGCCTTTCGTCCCAGGAAGATGGCAGAGAAGTGTCAGAATTTTTAATTTTTGTTTTTGTCTCTTATGGAGGGTAGTACTCTTTGGCATGGGACAGGAGTTTTAAGTAGTCCTGTCAGTCTCTCAGTGAGGGCTTGGATGAAAGTTAGAGTCCGGAGATGCAAAACTGCGAAACCATCCTGACTCATGTTAACAGCTCCTCAAGCAATTGGCGTTGTCGAACTTCGCTTCTCTGCCTGCTTTCTTCTCTCAAGTCCATGGCGGAGGCGATGCTACTACCTGTCACACTTGAAGGGCCGTGTTCCTGTTCCACGGCGTAGATTCTGGTAAGATCGTTTCATTTTACGTTATTTGCTATGTACTGTAATGTGAATGTTTCCCGAGAGGCTACCGCCTTGCGGGTCTAATATAACATAAGGGTCTCAGTGAGTCTCTTTTAGTATCTTGGAATCGAGGGTTAATATCTCCTGAGGGGGATTATTGAACAGGGGGGGGGGGTTATAATCATGTTTGTTATGTGATTCAACCTGCTTATGTGCGATGTTTACCAGGCTCGTGGTTGGAACATTGAGGCCTTTGGAAGTGACGCAGCCTTTTGGTTGGGCGCGCTTGTTTGGACTGTACGGTTCACCTTGTGTTCGGGCGTGGCTATGTCCTGTTGTTCCATTTCCGCATTCCCGACCACGTGGAGAAGGAAATTTTCTAGTCCGCAGGGGTCTGGTCATAGGAGGTGGTGAGTGCCCCAGCCATTGGGGGTGTCAGGTGCCGTTTTAGTTTTCACTACCTTAGTCCATATATAAATATCCTCTATCCAGTTATGGAGGATTCTGATGCTGAGACTGTGTTAATTTCAGATTCAGTTACAGAGGATTCTGATACTGAGACTATTTTGATTTCAGATTCTGTATCCGATGATGAATCCGGAGTGGCCTTGTTGACGCCTGTCAACCAGTTTTGTTCCGTATGCCATTTCAGAGCACCTGGTTCCTCGGGCTCGGGGAATCAAGGGACTGCTGAGCCATCCGCCTCTGGGGGTCCTGTCCTCCGAGAGGTGAGTTCCCTACCAAATCATACTTCTGCACATGCAGGTAACCTAGTTTATGGTTCCTCCATGCGGGGTGGCGTGTTTCCCCCGGAGGTTGCGGCACGTTTCCGCTTCCACATAGTGTTGGCGATTGTTTGTCTGCAGAGTCCAGACGTTTATTTGAGAATGTGCTCATGCCCTATCGTACCGGGCCTTCCACCTTGGGGAGGGCCTCTACAGTTCCCCGCGGGGGTATCTGTCCCTGAGTGTTGTGCCTTACGCTACAGGATTGCGTGCCTTCTCATGTTGCTCAGGCAAGTTTTTCAGTTATTGAATGACCCTATCGTTACCAGATACGGGGATTTTCAGTCTGATAAATTTGAATGGTGCACCTCATTAGACATGTGGGGATGAGGTAATCTCCTGATTGTCATTTGTTTGAGATCTTTCCCAGTTTTGTAAATAGGGCTACGTTTGGCTGGTCCTGCGGGTAGGCCTGTGTCTTTTTGGGTGTTAACCTCCGGGTTGCCTTATATTTTATTTATATCCTATGGGATGTCTTTTATTTGTTTTTGTTTCCTTCGGGAACCTTCTGGGATTGATTCTCTTTATTACTTCTTCGAAAGTTGTTGGACATGTTAGTCCTCTGTTAAAAATGTCTGTTTTCTGTTTTTTCCCCTACGAGGGAGAATTCCTGCAGCTTGCTGGTTGAGACCCTAGGTGCAGGCTGGTCCTGTCGGGTTCGTTCGGTTTTGCGGCTGTTCAGACATGTGGCACTGTTCTGCTCGGCTGGTTCAGTAGAAGCGCTGAGTGCTCAGGTTAATCATTGTTTTTTAATGTTCAACTAAGCATTCGAGAGGACTTGTGGGTCCGTGATATGGGAAGGATTGTTTCAGTCCTTATAACCTTCAGTCATGGATGACCAGGTAGGGGAGTTTTTCCGCTGCGTCA
>NW_026511439.1:0-34945 GCF_027579735.1 Bombina bombina
TGAAATATATACAGGTAGGGCAGTCAGCTGAGTCCACTAAATTTACTTAATTGCTAATCAAAGACAGTTGGTAAGGCCAATTGGAATGTTAGAGTCTGGTCAGGGTGAGATGAGTTAAGTAAACAGACAATAAAATTTGGAGGGGGTTAAAACTGTGACATAAGAAAACTATAAATTTTAGAGTTATAGCAAGTATTGATAAGGAGTGAGCATCACATGGCAATTAACTAGACATTAGAATTGAGACATTGGGAAAAAATCATTTAAAAAATGCAGGACTTTATTTTAACAGACTAAATTCAATTGCTCAAACACAGAGGGATTTGTTGTAAAATGACAGAAATGCAGGGAATAGCAAGATATCAGTGCAGGGCCTGAGTTCACGTAACCAAAAGAGGGATTTGTTGTAAAATGACAGAAAATGCAGGGAAATAGCAAGATATCAGTGCAGGGGCCTGAGTTCACGTACCAAAAAGAGGGATTTGGTTGTAAAATGACAGGAAATTGCATGGGAATTGCAAGTATATCAGTGCAGGGCCTGAGTATACGTTCCAAATTAGGTTTTAAGACAAAAAGGAATGTTTAGGGATGTTCTGTGAGGACAGACTTATGAGTCAGGATAAGGGATTTGTTGTAAAATTGACAGAAAGCAGGGAATAGCAAGATATCAGTGCTGGGCCTGAGTTCACGTACCAAAGAAGAGGGTTCTGTTGTAAAGATGACAAGAAATGACATGGGAATTGCAAGAATATCAGTGCGGGGCTGAGTGTCACGTACCAATAAAGAGGGATTGTCGTTAATTAATGGGCGACAGAAAGTGGGAATAGCAAGATATCGCAGTGCAGGGCCTGAGTTTAAGTACCAAAAAGAGGGATTTGTTGTAAAATGACAGAAATGCAAGGGGAATAGCAAGATATCAGTGCAGGGCCTGAGTTCACGTACCAAAAAGAGGGATTTGTTGTAAAATGACAGAAATGCAGGGAATAGCAAGATATCAGTGCAGGGCCTGAGTTCACGTACCAAAAAGAGGGATTTGTTGTAAAATGACAGAAATGCAGGGATAGCAAGATATCAGTGCAGGGCCTGAGTTCACGTACCAAAAAGAGGGATTTGTTGTAAAATGACAGAAATGCAGGGAATAGCAAGATATCAGTGCAGGGCCTGAGTTCACGTACCTTAACAGACTAAATTCAATTGCTCAAACACAGAGGGATTTGTTGTAAAATGACAGAAATGCAGGGAATAGCAAGATATCAGTGCAGGGCCTGAGTTCACGTACCAAAAAGAGGGATTTGTTGTAAAATGACAGAAATGCAGGGAATAGCAAGATATCAGTGCAGGGCCTGAGTTCACGTACCTGAAGAGCAGAAGAGACAGTAGGTTAACTCAGCATTCCTTAGCAGATGTCAGTAGGCAGTTTGATAGTTAGTAACCAGCAGTGTGGAGAGTATTGAGTGTAATTCTTGTATAATTCTTAAAAATTAATGCCTCACTTATAAAATGTTCACTTTGAAAATGTGAACATATGCTATTGTTAAAAAGTACACAGCCCTGTTACCAATGCACAAACCCCTGTGCAATGCACATCCCCTAACTAGTCTGAAATATATACAGGTAGGGCAGTCAGCTGAGTCCACATTAATTTACTTAATTGCTAATCAAAGACAGTTGGGTAAGGCCAATTGGAATGTTAGAGTCTGGTCAGGTGAGATGAGTTAAGTTAAACAGACAATAAAATTTGGAGGGGGTTAAAACTGTGACATAAGAAAACTATAAATATAGAGTTATAGCAAGTATTGATAAGGAGTGAGCATCACATGGCAATTAACTAGACATTAGAATTGAGACATTGGGAAAGAAATCATTTAAAAAATGCAGGACTTTTATTTTAACAGACTAAATTCGAATTGCTCAAACACAGAGGGATTTGTTGTAAAATGACAGAAATGCAGGGGAATAGCAAGATATCAGTGCAGGGCCCTGAGTTCACGTACCAAAAAGAGGGATTTGTTGTAAAATGACAGAAATGCAGGGAATCGGCAAGATATCAGTGCAGGGCCTGAGTTCACGTACCAAAAAGAGGGATTTGTTGTAAAATGACAGAAATGCAGGGAATAGCAAGATATCAGTGCAGGGCCTGAGTTCACGTACCAAAAGAGGGATTTGTTGTAAAATGACAGAAATGCAGGGAATAGCAAGATATCAGTGCAGGGCCTGAGTTCACGTACCAAAAAGAGGGATTTGTTGTAAAATGACAGAAAAGCAGGGAATAGCAAGATATCAGTGCAGGGCCTGAGTTCACGTACCAAAAAGAGGGATTTGTTGTAAAATGACAGAAATGCAGGGAATAGCAAGATATCAGTGCAGGGCCTGAGTTCACGTACCAAAAAGAGGGATTTGTTGTAAAATGACAGAAATGCAGGGAATAGCAAGATATCAGTGCAGGGCCTGAGTTCACGTACCAAAAAGAGGGATTTGTTGTAAAATGACAGAAATGCAGGGAATAGCAAGATATCAGTGCAGGGCCTGAGTTCACGTACCAAAAAGAGGGATTTGTTGTAAAATGACAGAAATGCAGGGAATAGCAAGATATCAGTGCAGGGCCTGAGTTCACGTACCAAAAAGAGGGATTTGTTGTAAAATGACAGAAATGCAGGGAATAGCAAGATATCAGTGCAGGGCCTGAGTTCACGTACCAAAAAGAGGGATTTGTTGTAAAATGACAGAAATGCAGGGAATAGCAAGATATCAGTGCAGGGCCTGAGTTCACGTACCAAAAAGAGGGATTTGTTGTAAAATGACAGAAATGCAGGGAATAGCAAGATATCAGTGCAGGGCCTGAGTTCACGTACCAAAAAGAGGGATTTGTTGTAAAATGACAGAAATGCAGGGAATAGCAAGATATCAGTGCAGGGCCTGAGTTCACGTACCAAAAAGAGGGATTTGTTGTAAAATGACAGAAATGCAGGGAATAGCAAGATATCAGTGCAGGGCCTGAGTTCACGTACCAAAAAGAGGGATTTGTTGTAAAATGACAGAAATGCAGGGAATAGCAAGATATCAGTGCAGGGCCTGAGTTCACGTACCAAAAAGAGGGATTTGTTGTAAAATGACAGAAATGCAGGGAATAGCAAGATATCAGTGCAGGGGCCTGCGTTCACGTACCAAAAGAGGGGATTTGTTGTAAAATGACCCGAAATGCAGGGAATAGCCAAGATATCTCAGTGTCAGGGCCTGAGTTTCACGTACCAAAAAGAGGGATTTGTTTGTAAAATGACAGAAATGCAGGGCATAGCAAGATATCAGTGCAGGGCCTGAGTTCACGTACCAAAAAGAGGGATTTTGTTTTAAAATGACAGAATGCAGGGAAATAGCAAGATATCAGGTGGCAGGGCCTGAGTCACGTACAAAAAGAGGGATTTGTTGTAAAATGACAGAAATGCAGGGAATAGCAAGTTACAGTGGCAGGGCCTGAGTTCACGTACCAAAAGAGGGATATGTTGTCAAAATGACAGAAATGCAGGGAATACGCAAGATATCAGTGCAGGTCCTGAGTCACGTACCAAAAAGAGGGATTTGTGTAAAATGAACAGAAATGCAGGGAATAAGCAAGATATCATGTGCAGGGCCTGAGTTCACGTACCCAAAAGAGGGATTTGTTGTAAAATGAAGAAATGCAGGGAATAGGCAAGATATCAGTGCAGGGCCTGAGTTCACGTACCAAAAAGAGGGATTTTTGAAAATGACAGAAATGCAGGGGAATAGCAAGATATCAGTGCAGGGCCTGAGTTCACGTCCAAAAAGAGGGATTTGTTGTAAAATGACAGAAATGCAGGGAATAGCAAGATATCCAGTGCAGGGCCTGAGTTCACGTACCAAAAAGAGGGATTTGTTGTAAAATTACAGAGAAATGCAGGGAATAGCAGCTATCAGTGACTGGGCCTGAGTTCACGTACCAACAAAGAGGGATTTGTTGTAAAATGACAGAAAGCAGGGGAATAGCAAGATATCAGTGCAGGGGCCTGAAGTTCACGTACCAAAAAGAGGGATTTGCTTGTAAAATGACAGAAATGCAGGGAATAGCAAGATATCAGTGCAGGGCCTGAGTTCACGTACCAAAAAGAGGGATTTGTTGTAAAATGACAGAAATGCAGGGAATAGCAAGATATCAGTGCAGGGCCTGAGTTCACGTACCAAAAAGAGGGATTTGTTGTAAAATGACAGAAATGCAGGGAATAGCAAGATATCAGTGCAGGGCCTGAGTTCACGTACCAAAAAGAGGGATTTGTTGTAAAATGACAGAAATGCAGGGAATAGCAAGATATCAGTGCAGGGCCTGAGTTCACGTACCAAAAAGAGGGATTTGTTGTAAAATGACAGAAATGCAGGGAATAGCAAGATATCAGTGCAGGGCCTGAGTTCACGTACCAAAAAGAGGGATTTGTTGTAAAATGACAGAAATGCAGGGAATAGCAAGATATCAGTGCAGGGCCTGAGTTCACGTACCTGAAAGCAGAAGAGACAGTAGGTTAACTCAGCATTCCTTAGCAGATGTCAGTAGGCAGTTTGATAGTTAGTAACCAGCAGTGTGGAGAGTATTGAGTGTAATTCTTGTATAATTCTTAAAAATTAATGCCTCACTTATAAAATGTTCACTTTGAAAATGTGAACATATGCTATTGTTAAAAAGTACACAGCCCTGTTACCAATGCACAAACCCCTGTGCAATGCACATCCCCTAACTAGTCTGAAATATATACAGGTAGGGCAGTCAGCTGAGTCCACTAAATTTACTTAATTGCTAATCAAAGACAGTTGGTAAGGCCAATTGGAATGTTAGAGTCTGGTCAGGGTGAGATGAGTTAAGTAAACAGACAATAAAATTTGGAGGGGGTTAAAACTGTGACATAAGAAAACTATAAATTTTAGAGTTATAGCAAGTATTGATAAGGAGTGAGCATCACATGGCAATTAACTAGACATTAGAATTGAGACATTGGGAAAAAATCATTTAAAAAATGCAGGACTTTATTTTAACAGACTAAATTCAATTGCTCAAACACAGAGGGATTTGTTGTAAAATGACAGAAATGCAGGGAATAGCAAGATATCAGTGCAGGGCCTGAGTTCACGTACCAAAAAGAGGGATTTGTTGTAAAATGACAGAAATGCAGGGAATAGCAAGATATCAGTGCAGGGCCTGAGTTCACGTACCAAAAAGAGGGATTTGTTGTAAAATGACAGAAATGCAGGGAATAGCAAGATATCAGTGCAGGGCCTGAGTTCACGTACCAAAAAGAGGGATTTGTTGTAAAATGACAGAAATGCAGGGAATAGCAAGATATCAGTGCAGGGCCTGAGTTCACGTACCAAAAAGAGGGATTTGTTGTAAAATGACAGAAATGCAGGGAATAGCAAGATATCAGTGCAGGGCCTGAGTTCACGTACCAAAAAGAGGGATTTGTTGTAAAATGACAGAAATGCAGGGAATAGCAAGATATCAGTGCAGGGCCTGAGTTCACGTACCAAAAAGAGGGATTTGTTGTAAAATGACAGAAATGCAGGGAATAGCAAGATATCAGTGCAGGGCCTGAGTTCACGTACCAAAAAGAGGGATTTGTTGTAAAATGACAGAAATGCAGGGAATAGCAAGATATCAGTGCAGGGCCTGAGTTCACGTACCAAAAAGAGGGATTTGTTGTAAAATGACAGAAATGCAGGGAATAGCAAGATATCAGTGCAGGGCCTGAGTTCACGTACCAAAAAGAGGGATTTGTTGTAAAATGACAGAAATGCAGGGAATAGCAAGATATCAGTGCAGGGCCTGAGTTCACGTACCAAAAAGAGGGATTTGTTGTAAAATGACAGAAATGCAGGGAATAGCAAGATATCAGTGCAGGGCCTGAGTTCACGTACCAAAAAGAGGGATTTGTTGTAAAATGACAGAAATGCAGGGAATAGCAAGATATCAGTGCAGGGCCTGAGTTCACGTACCTGAAAGCAGAAGAGACAGTAGGTTAACTCAGCATTCCTTAGCAGATGTCAGTAGGCAGTTTGATAGTTAGTAACCAGCAGTGTGGAGAGTATTGAGTGTAATTCTTGTATAATTCTTAAAAATTAATGCCTCACTTATAAAATGTTCACTTTGAAAATGTGAACATATGCTATTGTTAAAAAGTACACAGCCCTGTTACCAATGCACAAACCCCTGTGCAATGCACATCCCCTAACTAGTCTGAAATATATACAGGTAGGGCAGTCAGCTGAGTCCACTAAATTTACTTAATTGCTAATCAAAGACAGTTGGTAAGGCCAATTGGAATGTTAGAGTCTGGTCAGGGTGAGATGAGTTAAGTAAACAGACAATAAAATTTGGAGGGGGTTAAAACTGTGACATAAGAAAACTATAAATTTTAGAGTTATAGCAAGTATTGATAAGGAGTGAGCATCACATGGCAATTAACTAGACATTAGAATTGAGACATTGGGAAAAAATCATTTAAAAAATGCAGGACTTTATTTTAACAGACTAAATTCAATTGCTCAAACACAGAGGGATTTGTTGTAAAATGACAGAAATGCAGGGAATAGCAAGATATCAGTGCAGGGCCTGAGTTCACGTACCAAAAAGAGGGATTTGTTGTAAAATGACAGAAATGCAGGGAATAGCAAGATATCAGTGCAGGGCCTGAGTTCACGTACCAAAAAGAGGGATTTGTTGTAAAATGACAGAAATGCAGGGAATAGCAAGATATCAGTGCAGGGCCTGAGTTCACGTACCAAAAAGAGGGATTTGTTGTAAAATGACAGAAATGCAGGGAATAGCAAGATATCAGTGCAGGGCCTGAGTTCACGTACCAAAAAGAGGGATTTGTTGTAAAATGACAGAAATGCAGGGAATAGCAAGATATCAGTGCAGGGCCTGAGTTCACGTACCAAAAAGAGGGATTTGTTGTAAAATGACAGAAATGCAGGGAATAGCAAGATATCAGTGCAGGGCCTGAGTTCACGTACCAAAAAGAGGGATTTGTTGTAAAATGACAGAAATGCAGGGAATAGCAAGATATCAGTGCAGGGCCTGAGTTCACGTACCAAAAAGAGGGATTTGTTGTAAAATGACAGAAATGCAGGGAATAGCAAGATATCAGTGCAGGGCCTGAGTTCACGTACCAAAAAGAGGGATTTGTTGTAAAATGACAGAAATGCAGGGAATAGCAAGATATCAGTGCAGGGCCTGAGTTCACGTACCAAAAAGAGGGATTTGTTGTAAAATGACAGAAATGCAGGGAATAGCAAGATATCAGTGCAGGGCCTGAGTTCACGTACCAAAAAGAGGGATTTGTTGTAAAATGACAGAAATGCAGGGAATAGCAAGATATCAGTGCAGGGCCTGAGTTCACGTACCAAAAAGAGGGATTTGTTGTAAAATGACAGAAATGCAGGGAATAGCAAGATATCAGTGCAGGGCCTGAGTTCACGTACCAAAAAGAGGGATTTGTTGTAAAATGACAGAAATGCAGGGAATAACAAGATATCAGTGCAGGGCCTGAGTTCACGTACCAAAAAGAGGGATTTGCTGTAAAATGACAGAAATGCAGGGAATAGCAAGATATCAGTGCAGGGCCTGAGTTCACGTACCAAAAAGAGGGATTTGTTGTAAAATGACAGAAATGCAGGGAATAGCAAGATATCAGTGCAGGGCCTGAGTTCACGTACCAAAAAGAGGGATTTGTTGTAAAATGACAGAAATGCAGGGAATAGCAAGATATCAGTGCAGGGCCTGAGTTCACGTACCAAAAAGAGGGATTTGTTGTAAAATGACAGAAATGCAGGGAATAGCAAGATATCAGTGCAGGGCCTGAGTTCACGTACCAAAAAGAGGGATTGTTGTAAAATGACAGAAATGCAGGGAATAGCAAGATATCAGTGCAGGGCCTGAGTTCACGTACCAAAAAGAGGGATTTGTTGTAAAATGACAGAAATGCAGGGAATAGCAAGATATCAGTGCAGGCCTGAGTTCACGTACCAAAAAGAGGGATTTGTTGTAAAATGACAGAAATGCAGGGAATAGCAAGATATCAGTGCAGGGCCTGAGTTCACGTACCAAAAAGAGGGATTTGTTGTAAAATGACAGAAATGCAGGGAATAGCAAGATATCAGTGCAGGGCCTGAGTTCACGTACCAAAAAGAGGGATTTGTTGTAAAATGACAGAAATGCAGGGAATAGCAAGATATCAGTGCAGGGCTGAGTTCACGTACCAAAAGAGGGATTTGTTGTAAAATGACAGAAATGCAGGGAATAGCAAGATATCAGTGCAGGGCCTGAGTTCACGTACCAAAAAGAGGGATTTGTTGTAAAATGACAGAAATGCAGGGAATAGCAAGATATCAGTGCAGGGCCTGAGTTCACGTACCTGAAAGCAGAAGAGACAGTAGGTTAACTCAGCATTCCTTAGCAGATGTCAGTAGGCAGTTTGATAGTTAGTAACCAGCAGTGTGGAGAGTATTGAGTGTAATTCTTGTATAATTCTTAAAAATTAATGCCTCACTTATAAAATGTTCACTTTGAAAATGTGAACATATGCTATTGTTAAAAAGTACACAGCCCTGTTACCAATGCACAAACCCCTGTTCACTAGTAACAAAGAAGAACAAGTGATTTACAATAAAATCACTACAAAGACTGGGAATTCAGCACTCTTTTAATAGTTTGAAAAAACACTTAAACAACACTTTCTTGGATTTTAACAGGGTAACGTTTATTTTAACACTGGAATGACAACACCCAGTAACACTGGATGAAGAAAATCGTGGTTAAAACAGAACAAAATATGTTCACATATATTAAAAATTAATTAGGACCGGTCCATATGAGATGACAAGCAGTTTGTAAGAACTAGAATGTTAAATACTTCCTAGAGTGCAGGAAATAATATTCAACATACAAGATAACATGAACACTAGGCAAATGGAATGCGAGTACACACATGTACAAGTTATAGCAAAGCAGTGGGCGGATAATCTGGAAGGATATATTTATTTAGATTTTGATAATCAAATACCAATGCTTCTTCGTAGAAACTGTTCATCAAAATCAAAATATGACAAACATGCAGCTTTAATGATGAATAGATTCAAAGCTAGAGGTTATTTTAGGTGCACTCTTAATAATGCAAAAAATGAGGCAAGGAGAGTAGATAGGGAGACACTCCTATTTTCAAAAAAACTAATTTTTTTACCAAACCCTATTCAAACCAAAGAGCCGGCCAACGACCAGCGCACCAGTGGCCCTGAAAGAAAGCCCCAAAGCCAATTCCTCCAGCTGCATCAGTCACTAACCCAAGTTCCTCACTTGATATTCTTGCCTCCTGCATCAAAGCCGAACCATTAAAATTACCTAAGAAACTCAGCCAAATTCTCAAATCCTCCTTGAGCTCTTTTGTGAGCCTAACAAAATGATGGGGCTGAATAACACCAGCCGTAGCCAACGAAAGCCTTCTGCAAAAAAACCTACCCATGGGCAGTATTCTACATGAAAAATTCAATTTACCCAACGGCGATTGTAAATCCTTTAATCTCACCTTGGGAACCTGCAAAAAATCCTGAATTATCCCTACAAGGTCAGCAAATGTATCATCTGGGAGCCTGCACTCCATCTTTTTAGAATCAATTGTTATTCCCAGAAAACAAAGGGTTGTAACTGGGCCTTCAGATTTTTCAAAGGCAATGGGAACCCCAAAAGCTTCCGCAACCTGATAAAAAACATCCCTCATCCTTAAACATATATCCAACCCAGATGGACCCACAAACAAAAAATCATCAAGATTGTGTATGACTGAGTTGTAACCCGACTGAACACACACTACCCACTCCAAAAAGGTTCTAAAACACTTGAATAGAGAGCAAGATATTGAGCACCCCATGGGGAGGCAAAGATCCACTTAAAAGGATCCCTCAAAGAAACACCCCAGTAAGTGATGTGACACTGGGTGAACCGGCATTGGTCGAAAAGCCGCCTCAATATCTACCTTTGCTAAGAGTGCTGAGACACCCGCATCTCTCACCGAATCAAGAGCCTTATCAAACGACTCATACTTGACCAATACTAATTCCTCAGGAATTCCATCATTAACAGAGCAGCCTTTAGGATAAGACAGATGATGTATCAATCTGTATTTTCCAGGCTCCCTTTTAGGGACAACCCCAAGAGGGGATACTTTTAAATTCAACAAGGGAGGTTCCAAAATGGGCCAGACATGCGACCCAAAGCAATTTCTTTCTTTAACTTGTCGCACATGACTTCAGGCCAAACCCTTGCTGATTTTAAATTTTGACCCAATATTGAATCTCCACCACTTGATGGAATAATGAAACCAAAACTGAAACCATGTAACAGCAAAGCAGCCTTTTCCCTACATCCCTTCCTCTTAGGAACCAGGGTTCCATCTCCCTTACCCTTACCAGAGACGCCCCTTTTTTCAGACAGGTCCTGCTTAACCCCTGGTTTACCCCTTTGCATAGGGGTGGGCTCCCCCACACCCAGAACATTCATGCCTGAATTTACATGAATTACCCCACGTACAAGATTCTTCATTGAAAGTGAAACAGTAACCTTTTTTAACACCTGCCGACGAACTACTGACTGACTGTCTGCCGGCACCGAACCAAAAGGGCTGCGAGGCCCTCAGTGGTGTCATGATCTTAAGCCAAAGCCCCATATCCCGGTCGTCCCATTTCCTTTCGGGCTTAACTGCTAACCTCTGATGAAAATACTCATCTTAGGACCACCAACCCATCCCCCCATAAGTCCTTTGAGCCGCCGCTATCTAGTCAAGATAACAAAAAAGAGGGGCCCCTTGGTCAGGAAATTTCCCAGCCATAACACTCTGAGCTCTCAGCAGGGACCCAAACCTTCGCTACAGATGGAACAACCAGCTGTGCCACAGATTTCTCAAATCTAGCCAACAGATCTTTTAGACTAGCTTCCAAAGAAACCGGTACAGAACCCCCCACATTCTCACTCACACTCAAACTGCAAATATTCCCCTCCCCTAACAAACCCAGCATTTTCCATTACATGACTTCCAATCCTTTTCTGCTCACCAAAGCTGGCTCCTCCAACAGCTTCCAACTGCTGGGGTGGCTGCAGATGATTCTGTAAACAAGAAGATTGTGAAAGCCCCCCTCTTGGAGGAATAAAACTCCTCCCCCCTCTGCTGTAACACTGACTGGGAACCCCAGCCGTACCTACCCTCCTACCCCTCTTCAGCTCTGAACTAGTCCTGTCCAAAAACACACCATCCCCAACCGCAAATTTCCTGGACAGCTTATCTTTCCAATTACCTTCAGAACCACCTGACCAACTTGGCTGTCCCACCCTTACACCCTCCCTACTTAACCGACTGGCCGTATGGGCCGTAAACGAACCAGCCCCTCTCCCCTTAAGGCCTGAACATGAATTCTGGGCTGTGCTCACCTGATCCCTTGTAGACAAATATGAGGATGCTAACCATCTCGAGGGGCCCTCGTCTGGATCTAAACTGATGCTCTCTGTCCATGGATCCACTAGGCCAAAAGAAGCCTCTTCAAGGCCGTCACCTTCTTCTGTCACATTCATTTGACCTGTCCGACTGACAGGCTGTCCAACACTCTCCTGAGCCCCTGCAGAAAGCAAACTGACAGATGATATACCCCTACCCCTTCTTCCCACCCTTTTTTAAAAGGAACACCTCTATCTCCCTTACCAGGTAAAATTCTCTCCCTAAGTGTGATGCGGGAATCCAGACGTGAACCCGTTGCTCAGTGTGCCTAGAGGGATATGGCTGCACCTCACTGACAAGGCCCACAATAGGCCGAAACGTACGTCTGGGGTTTTGCCGTTTCTCTCGTTCAGAGAGGGATTGCCTGGTATTTCGGGGCTGGACTGCACTGTTAAGTCAGGATCAGACTGATATGCTACAGGAAAGTTCTTCTCTGTGAAAGGCACACATTGAGCAAAAAGAGGCTGCTTCTAGGGTGGTAACTAGCCATAGAACAAGCTATTATGCTATTGTTCGTTCCCAGGTTGAGCACTTCTCTCTTTTTATTTATGCAAATTATGACACTTAGGGAAGTCTCCCTAAGTGTGATGCGGGAATCCAGACGTGGACCCGTTGCTCAGTGTGCCTAGAGGGATATGGCTGCACCTCACTGACAAGGCCCACAATAGGCCGAAACGTATGTCTGGGGTTTTGCCGTTTCTCTCGTTCAGAGAGGGATTGCCTGGTATTTCGGGGCTGGACTGCACTGTTAAGTCAGGATCAGACTGATATGCTACAGGAAAGTTCTTCTCTGTGAAAGGCACACATTGAGCAAAAAGAGGCTGCTTCTAGGGTGGTAACTAGCCATAGAACAAGCTATTATGCTATTGTTCGTTCCCAGGTTGAGCGCTTCTCTCTTTTTATTTATGCAAATTATGACACTTAGGGAAGTCTCCCTAAGTGTGATGCAGGAATCCAGACGTGGACCCGTTGCTCAGTGTGCCTAGAGGGATATGGCTGCACCTCAATGACGAGGCCCACAATAGGCCGAAACGTACGTCTGGGGTTTTTGCAGTTTCTCTCGTTCAGAGAGGGATTGCCTGGTATTTCGGGGCTGGACTGCACTGTTAAGTCAGGATCAGACTGATATGCTACAGGAAAGTTCTTCTCTGTGAAAGGCACACATTGAGCAAAAAGAGGCTGCTTCTAGGGTGGTAACTAGCCATAGAACAAGCTATTATGTTATTGTTCGTTCCCAGATTGAGCGCTTCTCTCTTTTTATTTATGTAAATTATGACACTTAGGGAAGTCTCCCTAAGTGTGATGCGGGAATCCAGACGTGGACCCGTTGCTCAGTGTGCCTAGAGGGATATGGCTGCACCTCACTGACGAGGCCCACAATAGGCCGAAACGTACGTCTGGGGTTTTTGCTGTTTCTCTCGTTCAGAGAGGGATTGCCTGGTATTTCGGGGCTGGACTGCACTGTTAAGTCAGGATCAGACTGATATGCTACAGGAAAGTTCTTCTCTGTGAAAGGCACACATTGAGCAAAAAGAGGCTGCTTCTAGGGTGGTAACTAGCCATAGAACAAGCTATTATGCTATTGTTCGTTCCCAGGTTGAGCGCTTCTCTCTTTTTATTTATGAAAATTCTCTCCCTACCAGCCCCGACACAATCCCTTGTAAACAACCCCCCAACCACTGATATAGGGGCCTGAACTTTGGGAGTGGGGGTGGACAAACTCCCCATCTGAAGAAGATAAAACCAATTCAACATTGCCCACCTTCTCCATTACAAAATCCCTACCAGGAGGGGAAGGATTTCCAAAAGGAACCTCAAAATTACAGAATGAATCCCCAATAACTCTGCTAAAATTAACCTTCTCCCCCAACCCAGCAGTGACGTTCAGTGAGGTCAGAGGCAGGTGAGGCACTGGCTAGGATATGCCTTCATTCTTTAGATATCCTTTGTTGAAGAAATCGCAATGTACATGGGTGAGCCAGTCACATGAGGTATCTATTTTGCAGCCACCAATCAGCAGCTACTGAGCATATTTAGATATGATTTTCAACAAAGGATATCAAGAGAATGAAGGAAATTAGATATTAGATGTAAATTGGACAGAGGGGGTGGGAGAGACAGGGAGAGAAAGATAGACAGAGAGACAGAGGGGCAGAGAGAGACAAAGAGACAGAGGGGAGAGAGAGAGAGACAAAGAGAAACAGAGGGTAGAGAGACAGAGAAAGAGACCATGGGGGAGAATGAGACACGTAAGGAGAGAGACAGAGGGGGTGGGAGAGACAGGGAGAGAGAGATGGATATATATATATAGAGAGAGAGAAAGAGAGAGAGAAAGAGAGAGAGAGACACAGAGGGGGAGAGAGAAAGAGAGACACAGAGGGGAGAGAGAGAGACATACAGAGGGGAGGGAGAGAGACAGAGGGGGTGGGAGAAAGGGAGAGACAGAGGGGGAGGGAGAAAGGGAGAGACAGAGGGGGAGAGAGAGAGAGAGAAGACAGAGGGGAGAGAGAGAGACAGAGGAGAGAGAGAGACAGATGGGAGAGAGAGAGAGACAGAGGGGGATGGAGAAAGGGAGAGACAGAAGGGAGAGAGAGAGAGAGAGAGAGAGAGAGAGAGGGGAGAGGGAGAGAGAGGAGAGAGAGAGAGACAGAGGGGGAGGGATAAAGAGAAAGAGGGAGAGGGATAAAGAGACAGAGGGGGATGGATAGAGAGACAGAGGGGAGAGAGAGACAGAGGGGAGAGAGAGACAGAGGGGAGAGAGAGAGAGACAGAGGGGAGAGAGAGAGAGACAGAGGGGAGAGAGAGAGAGAGACAGAGGGGGAGGGATAGAGACAGAGGGGGAGGGATAGAGAGACATAGGGGAGAGAGAGAGACAGAGGGGAGAATGAGAGAGGCAGAGGGGAGAGAGAGAGAGAGAGAGAGAGAGAAAGACAGAGGGGAGAGAGAGAGACAGGGGGAGAGAGAGAGACAGAGGGGAGAGAGAGAGACAGAGGGGAGAGAGAGAGACAGAGGGGGAGAGAGAGTGAGAGACAGAGGGGGAGAGAGAGAGAGAAGAGAGAGAGACAGAGGGGGAGAGAGAGAAAGAGAGACACAGGGGAGAGAGAGAGACAGAGGGGAGAGAGAGGAGAGATACAGAGGGGAGAGAGAGAGAGACAGAGGACAGAGAGAGAGAGAGACAGAGGGGAGAGAGAGACAGAGGGGGAGAGAGAGAAAGAGAGACACAGAGGGGAGAGAGAGAGACAGGGTGGAGGGAGAAAGGGAGAGACAGAGGGGGAGGGAGAGAGAGGAGAGAGAGACAGAGGGAAAGGGATAGAGAGACAGAGGGGGAGGGATAGAGAGACAGGGGGGAGAGAGAGACAGAGGGGAGAGAGAGAGAGACAGAGGGGAGAGAGAGAGAGAGAGAGAGAGAGAGAGGGGAGAGAGAGAGAGACAGAGGGGGAGGGAGAGAGACAGAGGGGGTGGGAGAAAGGGAGAGACAGAGGGGGAGGGAGAAAGGGAGAGACAGAGGGGGAGAGAGAGAGAGAGAAGACAGAGGGGAGAGAGAGAGAGACAGAGGAGAGAGAGAGACAGATGGGAGAGAGAGAGAGACAGAGGGGGATGGAGAAAGGGAGAGACAGAAGGGAGAGAGAGAGAGAGAGAGAGAGAGAGAGAGAGAGAGAGAGGGGAGAGGGAGAGAGAGGAGAGAGAGAGAGACAGAGGGGGAGGGATAAAGAGAAAGAGGGAGAGGGATAAAGAGACAGAGGGGGATGGATAGAGAGACAGAGGGGAGAGAGAGACAGAGGGGAGAGAGAGAGACAGAGGGGAGAGAGAGAGAGACAGAGGGGAGAGAGAGAGAGACAGAGGGGAGAGAGAGAGAGAGACAGAGGGGGAGGGATAGAGACAGAGGGGGAGGGATAGAGAGACATAGGGGAGAGAGAGAGACAGAGGGGAGAATGAGAGAGGCAGAGGGGAGAGAGAGAGAGAGAGAGAGAGAGAAAGACAGAGGGGAGAGAGAGAGACAGGGGGAGAGAGAGAGACAGAGGGGAGAGAGAGAGACAGAGGGGAGAGAGAGAGACAGAGGGGGAGAGAGAGTGAGAGACAGAGGGGGAGAGAGAGAGAGAAGAGAGAGAGACAGAGGGGGAGAGAGAGAAAGAGAGACACAGGGGAGAGAGAGAGACAGAGGGGAGAGAGAGAGGAGAGATACAGAGGGGAGAGAGAGAGAGACAGAGGACAGAGAGAGAGAGAGACAGAGGGGAGAGAGAGACAGAGGGGGAGAGAGAGAAAGAGAGACACAGAGGGGAGAGAGAGAGACAGGGTGGAGGGAGAAAGGGAGAGACAGAGGGGGAGGGAGAGAGAGGAGAGAGAGACAGAGGGAAAGGGATAGAGAGACAGAGGTGGAGGGATAGAGAGACAGGGGGGAGAGAGAGACAGAGGGGAGAGAGAGAGAGACAGAGGGGAGAGAGAGAGAGAGAGAGAGAGAGAGAGGGGAGAGAGAGACAGAGGGGGAGGGATAGAGAGACAGAGGGGGAGGGATAGAGAGACAGAGGGGGAGGGATAGAGAGACAGGGGAGAGAGAGACAGACAGAGAGGAGAAAGAGAGAGACAGAGGGGAGAAAGAGAGAGACAGAGGGGGAGAGAGAGAGAGAGAGACAGGGGGAGAGAGAGAGAGAGGCAGAGGGGAGAGAGAGAGACAGAGGGGAGAGAGAGAGAGACAGAGGGGAGAGAGAGAGAGAGTAGAGAGAGAGACATAGGGGAGAGAGGGGGAGAGAGAGAGAAAGAGACAGAGGGGAGAGAGAGAGACAGAGGGGAGAGAGAGAGAGACAGAGGGGAGAGAGAGAGAGAGAGACAGAGGGGGAGGGATAGAGACAGAGGGGGAGGGATAGAGAGACATAGGGGAGAGAGAGAGACAGAGGGGAGAATGAGAGAGGCAGAGGGGAGAGAGAGAGAGAGAGAGAGAGAGAGAGAGAGAGAGAAAGACAGAGGGGAGAGAGAGAGACAGGGGGAGAGAGAGAGACAGAGGGGAGAGAGAGAGACAGAGGGGAGAGAGAGTGAGAGACAGAGGGGGAGAGAGAGAGAGAGAAGAGAGAGAGACAGAGGGGGAGAAAGAGAGACACAGGGGAGAGAGAGAGACAGAGGGGAGAGAGAGAGGAGAGATACAGAGGGGAGAGAGAGAGAGACAGAGAGGAGAGAGAGAGAGAGAGACAGAGGGGAGAGAGAGACAGAGGGGGAGAGAGAGAAAGAGAGACACAGAGGGGAGAGAGAGAGACAGGGTGGAGGGAGAAAGGGAGAGACAGAGGGGGAGGGAGAGAGAGGAGAGAGAGACAGAGGGAAAGGGATAGAGAGACAGAGGGGGAGGGATAGAGAGACAGGGGGGAGAGAGAGACAGAGGGGAGAGAGAGAGAGACAGAGGGGAGAGAGAGAGAGAGAGAGAGAGAGAGAGAGGGAGAGGGGAGAGAGAGAGAGACAGAGGGGGAGGGATAGAGAGACAGAGGGGGAGGGATAGAGAGACAGAGGGGGAGGGATAGAGAGACATAGGGGAGAGAGAGACAGACAGAGGGGAGAAAGAGAGAGACAGAGGGGAGAAAGAGAGAGACAGAGGGGGAGAGAGAGAGAGACAAGGGGAGAGAGAGAGACAGGGGGAGAGTGTAACATACTCTGTTCCTTTAACAGCCGTTCCTCCTAGCCTCCTTTTCACTCACCTTCCCCCTTATAAGGCACACCCACATAACCTTCATTGCTTGGTATTGAAGGTAATACTGCTCTGTCAAGCCTCTCTGAATCTAAGCAGAATCTTGTTTAAGCATATCCAGTATCTTCACGAAGACGCTGCTCCGCTCTCACTTCCAGCTGATCGGCGGTGACGTCACCTCAGCTGCTGCCTGACACTTCCGTGTACGCCAGATACACGCTACCTGCCACAGATCTATCAGCTGCTTTGTCAAGGTACCATCCAAACTTGCCTTATTAATCTTACCTGTCATCAACACTTGCACTCATATCCTTTGCCAACGCTTGGTAAGGTTTATAATTCAAAATTCAGACAATCTTATAATTTTTCATTTTTTATGCGCAATGTATTTTTTCTCTTGCTAGCAATCTTGAGAGTCATATTCATTCTTACTGTTCTAATATGTTCATGTGTGGACAACATTAGCAACAAGACAATGTTAATGTGTTTGCATAGAACTATAATATATTTTCCCAACATTCAAGCAGTATAGAGTTAAGTCTGCCTCTAGACTGCTAGAAATTGGAAACACACCTATTTTTAATTGCTAGCAACCTAGTTGCTAATCAATGAGCAGAAAAGTAACATCTTTATTTTTGTGGAATTATTACAGAATACCAAGCCTGAAAAAATTTAAGGGGTATAATGGATCCTGTGGAACTCTCTAATTATGTTGCCACACTTGGACAAAAGGTGGATCAACTGAATCTGGGCTTAAGAGAACTACAGGTGGAAAACCAAACTTTAAGGAACATAATTAAAGAAGGGATTAGTTCCAATCCACCTCACAGTGACTCACACCCAGAACCACCTGTATGCCCCCCAGATAAGTTTAGCGGTGATAGGAAACATTTTAGGCAGTTTATTAATGCTTGTACTTTATTTATCACCCTAAAACCAAAAACCTTCCCCACAGATAAAATTAAAGTTTTAACTATAATATCCTATTTGAGGGGAGAACCCAGAGCATGGGCAGATTCACTATATGAACAAAACAATCCTATATTAAATTCATTAGATAACTTCATCACTGCCCTGTCATCTCTTTATGAAGACCCCCACAGACAACACACAGCAAAAAATAAACTCAGAAATTTAAAACAAAACAAAAAACCTGTTGAGGATTACATATCTGAGTTCAAGATCTGGCAAATGGATTCAGGTTGGAATCAAGTCTCACTTAGGAGCCAATTTAGGCTAGGCTTATCAGAAGCCATTAAAGACGAATTTGCCAGACTTGACCTGCCAGATGAACTAGATGCTCTAATGCAGCTTAGTATCAAAATTGATCATAGAATAAGAGAAAGAAAACAGGAGAAGTATTCCCATGACACAATTACCAGATACTCAGATATGAAAACAACATCACAGCATGTAAAAGTCACAGATGAACCCATGGATATAGCAACTATCAGGGGACCATTGACCTCCGAAGAAAAAAACAGACGTAAAGCAAATCACCTTTGCATGTACTGTGCCTCCAATGAACATGAGGTTTCCGCTTGTCCACTACTTAAAAGAACAAAGAGGGGTAAGATAAAAAACATCGAGGTTACCATATCACTATCTAACTCACAAGTAACCAACTGTTTAATTCCCATTTCTCTGCAGTGGGACCACCACCGCCACCGCTGTGAAGCTGTGATCGATTCTGGGGCATACTCCTCTTATATTGATTTAGCACTTGTAAAATTAAATAAAATTCCACTGATTAAAAAAATTAAACCTGTCATGGTGCGTCTTATTGATGGACAACAATTGGTCTCCGGTCCCATCACACACCAAACAGTACCACTGTTAATGACAACACACAATCAACATCATGAATACATCACATTTGATGTGCTTCCCTCACCCATTTTCTCTATTGTCTTGGGTTTGCAATGGTTAAGGGTACATCAACCAACTATTTGTTGGGTAGAAAACAAGGTAAACTTTACATCTACCTATTGTAAAACCACCTGTTTTCCACATACTCCACTCTTAGCAGTAACAGAATCTAAGATACCCCCAGAATACTTAGATTTTGAACAGGTTTTTAGTAAAAAGGAGGCAGAAAGCCTACCTCCGCACAGACCTTACGATTGTCCGATAGATTTAATACCCGGGTCTGATATTCCTTACGGCCACATATTCCCATTATCTGAAGCTGAACTAGTAGATCTTAAAAAATACATTAATGAGAACCTTCAAAAAGGGTTTATAAGACCCTCCACCTCACCTGCAGGAGCAGGGATATTTTTTGTAAGAAACAAAGATCAAACCCTACGCCCCATCGTGGATTACAGGGAGTTGAACAAGAGAACCATAAAAAATAGGTATCCCCTCCCCCTCATCCCAGAGCTTATTGAAAGGTTAAAAGGCGCTACCATCTTTACTAAACTGGACTTGAGGGGAGCATACAATCTCATACGCATAAGACCTGGTGATGAATGGCTCACCGCGTTCAGAACCCGCTATGGATTGTATGAATATACGGTCATGCCGTTTGGGCTATGTAATGCCCCCGCAACCTTTCAAAGGTTCATAAACGACATATTCAGAGATTTACTAGACACTTCAATGGTTATTTATTTGGATGATATTCTTATTTATTCATCTAATATTCAAGAACACATAAAACAAGTCAGAGCCGTCCTCTCCAGGCTACAGGCTCACCACTTATATGTCAAACTGGAAAAATGTATTTTCCACACACAAGATATCACATTTTTGGGATATCACATAACTCCTAATGGCGTGTCCATGGAAACTGACAAAGTCTTATCCATATTGAATTGGCCCATACCTAAAACAAAAAGAGATGTACAGAAATTCCTTGGTTTTTCAAATTTTTATCGAAAATTTATAAAGAATTTCGCTAATATTGCTAAACCCCTCACAGAATTAACAAAAAGCAAAAAACCATTTCTCTGGACTAATGAGACTAATCTAGTCTTCCAATTTCTTAAGAAATGTTTTACAACAGCTCCTATACTCATTTATCCAAACCCAGAACTTCCATTTGTATTGGAGGTGGATGCCTCTCATTATGCAATAGGTGCAATCCTCTCCCAGCGACCAACACCGCAAGAACCATTACACCCAATTGCTTACTACTCTCGTGTTCTAACTGTCTCCGAAATTAACTATCATATAGGAGAAAAAGAGTTATTGGCAATGAAATCTGCTCTAGAACACTGGAGACACCTTCTAGAAAGTACTGAAGTTCCAATACAGATTTATACCGACCACAGGAACCTCCAGTACTTGAAGACCCACCGCACTTTAACTGCCAGACAAGTTAGATGGAGTCTATTTTTCTCGAGATTCCACTATAACATAATCTACAGGCCAGCCTCTAAGAATATCAAAGCTGATATCCTTTCCAGACTCCCAGAAAAACCAAATATTTCAAACCAATACGGAACTATAATCCCAGAAAACTGTTTCCAAGAAAACCTAGGCTTGGCCTTTAACGATGACTCTCGTGTCAAGATGGAACAACTAAAGGATTCATCAGTTCCAAAGACATTGCTAACCAAAGGAACTGATAGACTCTTCTACAAATTCGAAAAACTCTATATACCACCTTCCCTCAGGTTGGAAATTCTTAAAAGTATGCATGACTCACAATTAACAGGACACCCTGGAGTTCAAAGGACCATAGAACTCACTAAAAGGTCCTACTGGTGGCCAAACATGATTTCTGAAATTAGAAATTATGTACAGACATGTGAGATTTGTACAACTTGTAAACATGAAAAAAGTAAACCAGTTGGTTACCTACTATCCCTTCCAATTCCTGAAAAGCCTTGGACACATATAGCGGCTGACTTTATTGTTGAACTGCCAAAATCCAACAATAACAACACCATATTGGTTGTTGTAGACCTTTTCTCTAAAATGTCTCATTTTATTCCGTTCCACAAATTGCCCACCTCCATGGAGACTGCAACCCTTTTGATCAACAATGTAATAAAATTACATGGACTCCCTCTTTCCATAACCACTGACAGAGGTAGCCAATTTACTTCCCGGTTATGGAGAGATCTTTGTGCCTCCCTAGGCATTGAAAGGCGTTTGAGCATGGCTTACCATCCTCAAACGAATGGGCAATCTGAGAGGACTAACCAGTGGCTAGAAGAATACCTCAGATGTTTCACAACTCAAAATCAAGACAACTGGGCATCTCTACTACCCTTCGCAGAATTTGCACATAATAATGCTTATCATTCTTCAATTAAAAACATAATTTATGCTTACCTGATAAATTCCTTTCTTCTGTAGTGTGATCAGTCCACGGGTCATCATTACTTCTGGGATATTACTCCTCCCCAACAGGAAGTGCAAGAGGATTCACCCAGCAGAGCTGCATATAGCTCCTCCCCTCTACGTCACTCCCAGTCATTCGACCAAGGACCAACGAGAAAGGAAAAGCCAAGGGTGAAGTGGTGACTGGAGTATAAATTAAAAAAAAAAAATATTTACCTGCCTTAAAAACAGGGCGGGCCGTGGACTGATCACACTACAGAAGAAAGGAATTTATCAGGTAAGCATAAATTATGTTTTCTTCTGTTAAGTGTGATCAGTCCACGGGTCATCATTACTTCTGGGATACCAATACCAAAGCAAAAGTACACGGATGACGGGAGGGATAGGCAGGCTCTTTATACAGAAGGAACCACTGCCTGAAGAACCTTTCTCCCAAAAATAGCCTCCGATGAAGCAAAAGTGTCAAATTTGTAAAATTTGGAAAAAGTATGAAGCGAAGACCAAGTTGCAGCCTTGCAAATCTGTTCAACAGAGGCCTCATTCTTGAAGGCCCAAGTGGAAGCCACAGCTCTAGTAGAATGAGCTGTAATTCTTTCAGGAGGCTGCTGTCCAGCAGTCTCATAAGCTAAACGAATTATGCTACGAAGCCAAAAAAAAAGAGAGGTAGCGGAAGCTTTTTGACCTCTCCTCTGCCTAGAGTAAATGACAAACAGAGAAGACGTTTGTCGAAATTCCTTAGTTGCCTGTAAGTAAAATTTTAGAGCACGGACTACATCCAGGTTGTGCAGTAGACGTTCCTTCTTTGAAGAAGGATTTGGGCATAAAGAAGGAACAACAATCTCTTGATTGATATTCCTGTTAGTAACTACCTTAGGTAAGAACCCAGGTTTAGTACGCAGGACTACCTTATCCGAATGAAAAATCAAATAAGGAGAATCACAATGTAAGGCTGATAATTCAGAGACTCTTCGAGCCGAGGAAATAGCCATTAAAAATAGAACTTTCCAAGATAACAACTTTATATCAATGGAATGAAGGGGTTCAAACGGAACGCCCTGTAAAACATTAAGAACAAGGTTTAAACTCCATGGTGGAGCAACAGTTTTAAACACAGGCTTAATCCTGGTCAAAGCCTGACAAAAAACCTGGACGTCAGGAACTTCTGACAGACGTTTGTGTAACAGAATGGACAGAGCTGAGATCTGTCCCTTTAATGAACTAGCAGATAAACCCTTTTCTAAACCTTCTTGTAGAAAAGACAATATCCTAGTGTGACAGACCCTTCTGTCAGGACTGAAGGAGTTAATTGTGTTTAGCTAAGAAACTAATTTCTAAAGACAGAGTTGCTGGCTCCAGCTATAATCTAATTAGTGCTAAGCATTCTATTGTTTGATCACCTCCAGAGAGAAAACGCCTAAGTGATAAGAAGGGCCAAGAGTGTCTTGTGGTTGAAGTGTTTAAGTAATATAATTCTATTGTATCATGTCAAAGGGCTTGTTCCCTCCATGTAATGTACAACAGTCTTTCAACCCCCATCTGGGGGGGTGTCAAACCTGTATAAATACTAGGCATCTAGCCTTTAATAAATGTCATTCTGTTTAAACCTGAAAACTGGCTGGTTTGTGAATTGCTGATTCCCTATGCAGGACGTTGTTCCCTGGTATTAACCCTTGGTACACTGTTGGTACCGTAACAATTGGTGGCAGCGACGGAATGAACCTTATCGCCCAGAAGAGCAACTACACAAGCCAGTAACCTCAGGAAGAGGGGGATTATTACAATACTGACTAAGATGGAAAAGAGAAAAGTAAATTTTGCAGTTTTTAAAAACTTCCTGGAAACAGAAGGAGAGATTGATGGGTACCTTGCGGATTTTGAGAGGCAATGTGCACTACACAAGGTACCCGCAGAGGACTGGGTCACGATATTATCTGGAAAATTATCCGGCCGGGCCAGAGAGGCTTTTCGGGCCATTCCAGATGAGGAAGTCAGGGATTATAATACGGTAAAAGAGGCTCTGCTCTCCAGGTATGCGGTTACACCGGAGGCATACCGGAGGCGGTTCAGAGACACTGTTAAATTAGCTGGAGATTCCTACCTTGAGTGGGCATGTAAGGTGCACCGCACAGCAGCTCACTGGATAGCGGGGTGCCAAGCCATATCTGGGGAAGAGGTGCTGCAGCTATTCCTGTTGGAACATTGCTTCGACAAGTTACCCGCAGGAGTTCGAGAGTGGGTTCGGGACCGTAAACCCTCCACCCTGCAGGAAGCGGCTCGCTTGGCAGATGAGTATACGGATGCCCGCAAACTGGACACTGCTACCACTAAGCCCCCTGCTAGAGTGGAGTACAGACCCCCAGTCACCCCAGCAGCTGCCGGTTACCAAACCCCGGCGCACCGCTATACCACACGGCCTCCGGCCACGAACTACCCTCAGAGAGCCCTGTTCAATTTGCGGGGCTACTCACAACCGATTCGATGCTTTGGATGTAAGCAACTAGGGCACAAAAGACCAGAGTGTCCCCTAAACGCAGCGAACCAAGCGCAGTCCTGGAGAAGACCTGCCGGCGGAATCCCACGTAATCCTCAGCCTGCGGCCCGCTACGTAGAGGCGCAAGAATGCTGGAGCATCCTACATGAGGCAGACCTTGTGCAAGCTGCCCACCGGAATAACCGGCAACTGGTTAAAGTGAATGGGAAGAAGGTCAGTGGTCTACGGGATACTGGTGCTACCATGACCTTGCTTCAAAAGAACTTGGTGTCTGAGAAACAGTACACTGGAGACACTGTGGCTGTGAGGGTAGCAAGGGGCGATGTGTTCAGCCTACCTGTTGCCAGGGTACATTTGGATTGGGGAGTGGGCGCTAGACCTGTGAATGTGGGGGTCAAGAAGGACTTACCTGCTGATGTTCTTCTTGGAAATGACTTGGCCCCCCTTGTTTCTGCCTACGCTCCTATGGGTCCCGCTGATGTTAACTCTGTGACTACCCGTGCCCAGATCCGTGCAGCAGAGACTGACCCACCTGCTGCTAAGCCCCAGGACGCTGAGCTCAGTAAATCTCTATCCGCTATTGATACGTGGAGGTCCCGTTACAATGCGCTGATGAAGGAGAAGAGGAGCGCAGAGGAAAAAGCACGTTTAGAACGTGAATCTCTGCTAGACAAGCTGCACCGACAGACTGCAGAAAACACCAGCTTGAGAGTGGGACATGAAACCTTAAAGACAAACTTAGCGACACTTGAGGAGAAGCTGACGCTGGCTCATAGTGAGGTGCAGCAACTCAAGGGCACCCTATGTCAGTATGAAGGGATTGTGGATACCTATAAAGAGCAGGTACAGAAAACTCGTAAAGAAGCTGATGGGATTTTGAAGGACTGTTTAGCCCTAGTCTGGGCACTGAGGAAGTTGAACCCTTCTTTGTATGGACAGGAATTCTCTCTCATAACGGGAATACAGATGGATTGTCCTGGCAAACTGACATGCCTACCACCTCCTAGTCCGGTCATCCCCAGGTTGACCCGCCAAAGGGTCAAGCCGGGTCTGCCGGAGTGTTCCACAACGGGGGAGATATGTGACAGACCCTTCTGTCAGGACTGAAGGAGTTAATTGTGTTTAGCTAAGAAACTAATTTCTAAAGACAGAGTTGCTGGCTCCAGCTATAATCTAATTAGTGCTAAGCATTCTATTGTTTGATCACCTCCAGAGAGAAAACGCCTAAGTGATAAGAAGGGCCAAGAGTGTCTTGTGGTTGAAGTGTTTAAGTAATATAATTCTATTGTATCATGTCAAAGGGCTTGTTCCCTCCATGTAATGTACAACAGTCTTTCAACCCCCATCTGGGGGGGTGTCAAACCTGTATAAATACTAGGCATCTAGCCTTTAATAAATGTCATTCTGTTTAAACCTGAAAACTGGCTGGTTTGTGAATTGCTGATTCCCTATGCAGGACGTTGTTCCCTGGTATTAACCCTTGGTACACTGTTGGTACCGTAACACCTAGGAATCCTAACCTTACTCCAAGAGTAACCTTTGGATTCACACCAATATAGGTATTTACGCCATATCTTATGGTAAATCTTTCTGGTAACAGGTTTCCTAGCCTGTATTAAGGTATCAATAACTGACTCAGAAAACCCACGTCTTGATAAAATCAAGCGTTCAATTTCCAAGCAGTCAGCTTCAGAGAAGTTAGATTTTGATGTTTGAAGGGACCCTGTATCAGAAGGTCCTGTTTCAGAGGTAGAGACCAAGGTGGACAGGATGACATGTCCACCAGGTCTGCATACCAAGTCCTGCGTGGCCACGCAGGTGCTATTAGAATCCCTGATGCTCTCTCTTGTTTGATTCTGGCAATCAATCGAGGAAGCAACGGGAAGGGTGGAAACACGTAAGCCATCCTGAAGTCCCAAGGTGCTGTCAGAGCATCTATCAGGACTGCTCCTGGATCCCTGGATCTGGACCCGTAACGAGGAAGCTTGGCGTTCTGTCGAGACGCCATGAGATCTATCTCTGGTTTGCCCCAACATCGCAGTATTTGGGCAAAGACCTCCGGATGAAGTTCCCACTCCCCCGGATGAAAAGTCTGACGACTTAAGAAATCCGCCTCCCAGTTCTCCACTCCCGGGATGTGGATTGCTGACAGGTGGCAAGAGTGAGACTCTGCCCAGAGAATTATCTTTGATACTTCCATCATAGCTAGGGAGCTTCTTGTCCCTCCCTGATGGTTGATGTAAGCTACAGTCGTGATGTTGTCCGACTGAAACCTGATGAACCCCCGAGTTGTCAACTGGGGCCAAGCCAGGAGGGCATTGAGAACTGCTCTCAATTCCAGAATGTTTATTGGCAGGAGACTCTCCTCCTGACTCCATTGTCCCTGAGCCTTCAGAGAATTCCAGACGGCACCCCAACCTAGAAGGCTGGCGTCTGTTGTTACAATTGTCCAGTCTGGTCTGCTGAATGGCATCCCCCTGGACAGATGTGGCCGAGAAAGCCACCATAGAAGAGAATTTCTGGTCTCTTGATCCAGATTCAGAGAAGGGGATAAGTCTGAGTAATCCCCATTCCACTGACTTAGCATGCACAGTTGCAGTGGTCTGAGGTGTAAGCGTACAAAGGGTACTATGTCCATTGCCGCTACCATTAAGCCGATTACCTCCATGCATTGAGCCACTGACGGGTGTTGAATGGAATGAAGGGTGCGGCAAGCACTTTGAAGTCTTGTTAGCCTGTCCTCTGTCAGGTAAATCTTCATTTCTACAGAATCTATAAGAGTCCCCAGGAAGGGAACTCTTGTGAGTGGAACGAGTGAACTTTTCTTTTCGTTCACCTTCCATCCATGTGACCTTAGAAATGCCAGCACTAACTCTGTATGAGACTTGGCAGTTTGAAAGCTTGAAGCTTGTATCAGAATGTCGTCTAGGTATGGAGCTACCGAGATTCCCCGCTGTCTTAGTACCGCCAGAAGAGCACCCAGAACCTTTGTGAAGATTCTTGGAGCTGTAGCCAATCCGAATGGAAGAGCCACAAACTGGTAATGCCTGTCTAGGAAGGCAAACCTTAGGTACCGATAATGATCTTTGTGAATCGGTATGTGAAGGTAAGCATCTTTTAAATCTACAGTGGTCATGTACTGACCCTCTTGGATCATAGGTAAAATTGTCCGAATAGTCTCCATCTTGAACGATGGAACTCTTAGGAATTTGTTTAGGATCTTTAAGTCCAGGATTGGTCTGAAAGTTCCCTCTTTTTTGGGAACCACAAACAGATTTGAGTAAAACCCCTGTCCCTGTTCCGATCGTGGAACTGGATGGATTACTCCCATTAACAAGAGCTCTTGTACGCAGTGTAGAAACGCCTCTTTCTTTGTCTGGATTGTTGACAATCTTGACAGATGAAATCTCTCTCTTGGAGGAGAGTATTTGAAGTCCAGAAGGTATCCCTGAGATATTATCTCTAGCGCCCAGGGATCCTGAACATCTCTTGCCCAAGCCTGGGCGAAGAGAGAAAGTCTGCCCCCCACTAGATCCGATCCCGGATCGGGGGCCCTCAATTCATGCTGTTTTAGGGGCAGCAGCAGGTTTCCTAGTCTGCTTGCCCTTGTTCCAGGACTGGTTAGGTTTCCAGCCTTGTCTGTAGCGAGCAACAGCTCCTTCCTGTTTTGGTGCAGAGGAAGTTGATGCTGCTCCAGCTTTGAAATTACGAAAGGAAGGAAAATTAGACTGTCTAGTCTTGGCTTTGGCTTTGTCCTGAGGCAGGGCATGGCCTTTACCTCCTGTAATGTCAGCGATAATCTCTTTCAACCCGGGCCCGAATAAGGTCTGCCCTTTGAAAGGTATATTAAGCAATTTAGACTTAGAAGTAACATCAGCTGACCAGGATTTTAGCCACAGCGCCCTGCGTGCCTGAATGGCGAATCCTGAATTCTTCGCCGTAAGTTTAGTAAGATGTACTACGGCCTCCGAAATGAATGAATTAGCTAGTTTAAGGACTCTAAGCCTGTCCGTAATGTCGTCCAGAGTAGCTGAACCAATGTTCTCTTCCAGAGACTCAATCCAGAATGCCGCTGCAGCCGTGATCGGCGCAATGCATGCAAGGGGTTGCAATATAAAACCTTGTTGAACAAACATTTTCTTAAGGTAACCCTCTAACTTTTTATCCATTGGATCTGAAAAAGCACAGCTATCCTCCACCGGGATAGTGGTACGCTTAGCTAAGGTAGAAACTGCTCCCTCCACCTTAGGGACCGTTTGCCATAAGTCCCTTGTGGTGGCGTCTATTGGAAACATTTTTCTAAATATCGGAGGGGGTGAGAACGGCACACCGGGTCTATCCCACTCCTTAGTAACAATTTCAGTAAGTCTCTTAGGTATAGGAAAAACCTCAGTACTCGTCGGTACCGCAAAATATTTATCCAACCTACACATTTTCTCTGGTATTGCAACTGTGTTACAATCATTCAGAGCCGCTAACACCTCCCCTAGTAATACACAGAGGTTTTCCAGTTTAAATTTAAAATTTGAAATATCTGAATCCAGTCTGTTTGGATCAGAACCGTCACCCACAGAATGAAGTTCTCCGTCCTCATGTTCTGCCACCTGTGACGCAGTGTCTGACATGGCCCTAATATTATCAGCGCACTCTGTTCTCACCCCAGAGTGATCACGCTTACCTCTTAGTTCTGGTAATTTAGCCAAAACCTCAGTCATAACAGTAGCCATATCCTGTAATGTGATTTGTAATGGCCGCCCAGATGTACTCGGCGCTACAATATCACGCACCTCCCTCTGAGCGGGAGATGTAGGTACTGACACGTGAGGCGAGTTAGTCGGCATAACTCTCCCCTCGTTGTTTGGTGAAATTTGTTCAATTTGTACAGATTGACTTTTATTTAAAGTAGCATCAATACAGTTAGTACATAAATTTCTATTGGGCTCCACTTTGGCATTGCAACAAATGACACAGGTATCATCCTCTGAATCAGACATGTTTAACACACTAGCAAATAAACTTGCAACTTGGAAATACAATTCAATTAGAATAATATTAAAACGTACTGTGCCTTTAAGAAGCACAGAAGATCTATGACAGTTGAAAATTAATAAATTGAAACAGTTATAGCCTCAATCCTTGTAAACAACACAACTTTAGCAAAGGTTTAATCCCATTAGCAAAGATAACAAATTCTGAAAGCAGGAAACAAATTACAGAATAAACGTTTTTTATCTCAGTCAAACTACAATTCTCACAGCTCTGCTGAGAGAAATTACCTCCCTCAAAATAAGTTTTGAAGACCCCTGAGCTCTGTAGAGATGAACCGGATCATGCAGGGAATACAATGAGTTGCTGACTGAAATATTTGATGCGTAGTAAAAGCGCCAAAAAAACGGCCCCTCCCCCTCACACACAGCAGTGAGGGAGAACAGAAACTGTCAGAAAACAGATTAAGCAACTGCCAAGTGGAAAAATAGTGCCCAAACATTTATTCACTCAGTACCTCAGTAAATGAAAACGATTTTACATTCCAGCAAAAACGTTAAACATAATCTCTAGTTATTAAACAGCTTTATGTATTTCTTACAGTGTAATTCTAGTGAAGTACCATTCCCCAGAATACTGAAGTGTAAAGTATACATACATGACATTATATCGGTATGGCAGGATTTTCTCATCAATTCCATTGTCAGAAAATAAAAACTGCTACATACCTCTATGCAGATTCATCTGCCCGCTGTCCCCTGATCTGAAGTTTACCTCTCCTCAGATGGCCGAGAAACAGCAATATGATCTTAACTACTCCGGCTAAAATCATAACAAAAACTCTGGTAGATTCTTCTTCAAACTCTGCCAGAGAGATAATAACACACTCCGGTGCTATTTTAAAATAACAAACTCTTGATTGAAGATATAAAACTAAGTATAATCACCATAGTCCTCTCACACATCCTATCTAGTCGTTGGGTGCAAGAGAATGACTGGGAGTGACGTAGAGGGGAGGAGCTATATGCAGCTCTGCTGGGTGAATCCTCTTGCACTTCCTGTTGGGGAGGTGTAATATCCCAGAAGTAATGATGACCCGTGGACTGATCACACTTAACAGAAGAAACCACTCCATTCTTCGCAAATTATGGATACCACCCGGTTTTTCACGTCAATCCTCAACAAGAAAGTCTTTGTCCAGTGGTGAACGATACAACCAACAGTATTGCAGAAACTTTTTCCATATTAGCAGGGAATATTAAACATGCCCAAGACAGACAAAAAACTTATTACGACCTCAGAAGGAGACCAGCTCCTAATTATATGATTGGTGACCTAGTCTGGTTATCCACTAGAAACCTTCGCCTCTCAACGCCCTCTAGGAAGTTAAACAAGTTCTATATTGGACCTTTTCCGATCAAGGCTGTTATTAATTCCAATGCTGTTACCCTGGATCTACCGGACTCTTATAAGATTCATCCCACCTTTCATGTCAACTTGTTGAAACCATATAAAGAACTGAGGGAACGTTCAAACTCACTTCCCATTCAACTCCCTGTCTCTCCTGATAATGAGTTTGAAGTGGAAAGTATCCTGGACTCTAGGAAAGTTTCAGGTCGTTTACAGTACCTGGTGCACTGGAAGGGCTACCCTTCGGAAGAAGACTCTTGGGAACCCTCTGTTAATTTGTCAGCTCCTCGACTGGTTTCCCTCTTTCATCGGAGGAATCCACTTCGTCCTCATCCTTGAACCCCGGTGTGGTTCATTTTGAGGGGGCCCTCTGTAACATACTCTGTTCCTTTAACAGCCGTTCCTCCTAGCCTCCTTTTCACTCACCTTCCCCCTTATAAGGCACACCCACATAACCTTCATTGCTTGGTATTGAAGGTAATACTGCTCTGTCAAGCCTCTCTGAATCTAAGCAGAATCTTGTTTAAGCATATCCAGTATCTTCACGAAGACGCTGCTCCGCTCTCACTTCCAGCTGATCGGCGGTGACGTCACCTCAGCTGCTGCCTGACACTTCCGTGTACGCCAGATACACGCTACCTGCCACAGATCTATCAGCTGCTTTGTCAAGGTACCATCCAAACTTGCCTTATTAATCTTACCTGTCATGAACACTTGCACTCATATCCTTTGCCAACGCTTGGTAAGGTTTATAATTCAAAATTCAGACAATCTTATAATTTTTCATTTTTTATGCGCAATGTATTTTTTCTCTTGCTAGCAATCTTGAGAGTCATATTCATTCTTACTGTTCTAATATGTTCATGTGTGGACAACATTAGCAACAAGACAATGTTAATGTGTTTGCATAGAACTATAATATATTTTCCCAACATTCAAGCAGTATAGAGTTAAGTCTGCCTCTAGACTGCTAGAAATTGGAAACACACCTATTTTTAATTGCTAGCAACCTAGTTGCTAATCAATGAGCAGAAAAGTAACATCTTTATTTTTGTGGAATTATTACAGAGAGAGAGAGAGAGACAGAGGGGAGAGAGAGAGACAGAGGGGAGAGAGAGAGAGAGACAGAGGGGAGAGAGAGAGAGTAGAGAGAGAGACATAGGGGAGAGAGGGGGAGAGAGAAAGAAAGAGACAGAGGGGAGAGAGAGAGACAGAGGGGAGAGAGAGAGACGGGGGAGAGAGAGAGACAGAGGGGAGAGAGAGAGACGGGGGAGAGAGAGAGAGACAGAGGGGAGAGAGAGACAGAGGGGAGAGAGAGACAAAGGGGAGAGAGAGAAACAGAGGGGAGAGAGAGAAACAGAGGGGAGAGAGAGAAACAGAGGGGAGAGAGAGAGACAGAGGGGAGAGAGAGAGACAGAGGGGAGAGAGAGAGACAGAGGGGAGAGAGAGAGAGAGAGAGAGAGACAGAGGGGTGAGAGAGAGACAAAGGGGAGAGAGAGAGAGACAGAGGAGAGAGAGAGAGACAGAGGGGAGAGAGACAGAGGGGAGAGAGAGAGAGACAGAGGGGAGAGAGAGACACAGAGGGGAGAGAGAGAGACAGAGGGGAGAGAGAGAGACAAAGGGGAGAGAGAGAGACAGAGGGGAGAGATAGAGACAGAGGGGAGAGAGACAGAGGGGAGAGAGAGAGACTGAGGGGAGAGAGAGAGAGACTGAGGGGAGAGAGAGAGAGACTGAGGGGAGAGAGAGAGAGAAAGAGGGGAGAGAGAGACAGAGGGGAGAGAGAGACAGAGGGGAGAGAGAGAGACAGGGGAGAGAGAGAGACAGAGGGGAGAGAGAGAGAAAGAGAGACACAGAGGGGAGAGAGAGAGACAGAGGGGGAGGGAGAAAGGGAGAGACAGAGGGGGAAGGAGAAAGAGAGAGACAGAGGGGAGAGAGAGAGACAGAGGGGAGTGAGAGAGAGAGAGACAGAGGGGAGAGAGAGACAGAGGGGAGATAGAGAGAGAAGAGAGAGACAGAGGGGAGAGAGAGAGAGAAGAGAGAGACAGAGGGGAGAGAGAGACAGAGGGGGAGAGAGAGAAAGAGAGACACAGAGGGAGAGAGAGAGACAGAGGGGGAGAGAGAAAGGGAGAGACAGAGGGGGAGGGAGAGAGAGGAGAGAGAGACAGAGGGAAAGGGATAGAGAGACAGAGGGGGAGGGAGAGAGAGACAGAGGGGAGAGAGAGAGAGAGACAGAGGGGGGAGAGAGAGAGAGAGAGAGAGAGAGAGGAGAGAGAGAGAGACAGAGGGGGAGAGAGAAAGGGAGAGACAGAGGGGGAGGGAGAAATGGAGAGACAGAGGGGAGAGAGACAGAAGGGAGAGAGAGAGACAAAGGGGAGAGAGAGAGAGAGACAGAGGGGAGAGAGAGACAGAGGGGAGAGAGAGACAGAGGGGAGAGAGAAAGAGGGGAGAGAGAGAGACAGAGGGGAGAGAGAGAGAGAAGAGAGAGACAGAGGGGAGAGAGAGACAGAGGGTGAGAGAGAGAAAGAGAGACACAGAGGGGTGAGAGAGAGACAGAGGGGGAGGGAGAAAGGGAGAGACAGAGGGGGATGGAGAAATGGAGAGACAGAGGGGGGAGAGAGAGACAGAGGGGAGAGAGAGAGACAGAGGGGAAAGAGAGAGAGACAGAGGGGAGAGAGAGACAGAGGGGAGAGAGAGACAGAGGGGAGAGAAAGACAGAGGGGAGAGAGAGAGAGACAGAGGGGAGAGAGAGAGAGAAGAGAGAGACAGAGGGAAGAGAGAGACAGAGGGGGAGAGAGAGAAAGAGAGACACAGAGGGGAGAGAGAGAGACAGAGGGGGAGAGAGAAAGGGAGAGACAGAGGGGGAGGGAGAGAGAGGAGAGAGAGACAGAGGGAAAGGGATAGAGAGACAGAGGGGGAGAGAGAGACAGAGGGGGAGAGAGAGACAGAGGGGAGAGAGAGAGAGAGAGACAGAGGGGGGAGAGAGAGAGAGAGAGAGAGAGAGAGGGGAGAGAGAGACAGAGGGGGAGGGATAGAGAGACACAGGGGGAGGGATGAGACAGACAGAGGGGAGAAAGAGAGAGACAGAGGGGAGAAAGAGAGAGACAGAGGGGAGAGATAGACAGGGGGGGAGAGAGAGCGACAGGGGGAGAGAGAGAGAGAGAGACAGAGGGGAGAGATAGACAGAGGGGAGAGAGAGAGAGACAGAGGGGAGAGAGAGAGAGAGAGAGAGAGAGAGAAGAGAGTGAGAGACATAGGGGAGAGAGGGAGAGAGAGAAAGAGACAGAGGGGAGAGAGAGAGAGAGAGACAGAGGGGAGAGAGAGAGAGAGAGAGAGACAGAGAGAGAGAAGGGGGGGAGAGAGAGAGACACAGAGGGGAGAGAGAGACAGAGGGGAGAGAGAGACAGAGGGGAGAGAGAGAGACAGAGGGGAGAGAGAGAGAGAAAGAGGGGAGAGAGAGAGAGACAGAGAGGAGAGAGAGAGAGACAGAGGGGAGAGAGAGAGACAGAGGGGAGAGAGAGACACACACAGAGGGGAGAGAGACAGAGGGGAGAGAGAGAGAGACAGAGGGGAGAGAGAGAGACAGAGGGGAGAGAGAGAGACAGAGGGGAGAGAGAGACAGAGGGGAGAGAGAGACAGAGGGGAGAGAGAGACAGAGGGGAGAGAGAGAGACAGAGGGGAGAGAAGGAGACAGAGGGGAGAGAGAGAGAAAGAGAGACACAGAGGGGAGAGAGAGAGACAGAGGGGGAGAGAGAAAGGGAGAGACAGAGGGGGAGGGAGAGAGAGGAGAGAGAGACAGAGGGAAAGGGATAGAGAGACAGAGGGGGAGGGAGAGAGAGACAGAGGGGGAGAGAGAGACAGAGGGAAGAGAGAGAGAGAGAGAGACAGAGGGGAGAGAGAGAGAGAGAGAGAGAGAGAGAGGAGATAGAGAGAGACAGAGGGGGAGAGAGAAAGGGAGAGACAGAGGGGGAGGGAGAAATGGAGAGACAGAGGGGAGAGGGGAGAGAGACAGAGGGGAGAGAGAGACGGAGGGGAGAGAGAGACAGAGGGGAGAGAGAAAGAGGGGAGAGAGAGAGAGACAGAGGGGAGAGAGAGAGAAGAGAGAGACAGAGGGGAGAGAGAGACAGAGGGTGAGAGAGAGAAAGAGAGACACAGAGGGGAGAGAGAGAGACAGAGGGGGAGGGAGAAAGGGAGAGACAGAGGGGGAGGGAGAAATGGAGAGACAGAGGGGGGAGAGAGAGACAGAGGGGAGAGAGAGAGACAGAGGGGAAACTTTATATCAATGGAATGAAGGGGTTCAAACGGAACGCCCTGTAAAACATTAAGAACAAGGTTTAAACTCCATGGTGGAGCAACAGTTTTAAACACAGGCTTAATCCTGGTCAAAGCCTGACAAAAAACCTGGACGTCAGGAACTTCTGACAGACGTTTGTGTAACAGAATGGACAGAGCTGAGATCTGTCCCTTTAATGAACTAGCAGATAAACCCTTTTCTAAACCTTCTTGTAGAAAAGACAATATCCTAGGAATCCTAACCTTACTCCAAGAGTAACCTTTGGA
>NW_026511440.1:0-38789 GCF_027579735.1 Bombina bombina
CTATGGTGACATATGAAAGTTTTCTCCTCTTTTGTAAGATAGCTGGGCTGAGGTCAGAGAAGATGTGTACTTCAATGCCAGAAAGGTAAATAGGGTGTTTAACTCTATCATTAGTAGAGTGTCAACAGATTCTGCAGGGCTAAAGACATGGGTCCAATATGCAGGGTAACAACTGTGGGAGATAAAGGGATAGAGGGCCCTGCTAAGTGCTTTCCTGTTGTAAATGATCTTTCATAAAAGTTATCTACAAAACAGCTAAGCTCGTAGGCTTATAGGCTAAGGGTTTTCAAGGGGATAGCTAAAGGAGAAGAACTAAGATATAAAATGCTAGTGTATATTATATGCATCCCTGAACAGTAGTGTCTTTAAGGAGTTGAAAACTAAGGGAGTCGTGTAGAGAAAGGCAGAGAGTTCCACAATATAGGGCCAATCTGGAGAAGGGTGTTAAGCTCTATCACACTAAAGGATCTCATGTTTGTTACAAAAATTCAAGAGCTTGGCGTTTATATCTCGTTGAAAGGTGCTTTATTCAAAGGCTTTCGACGAAGGAAACGATGAGCTCATTCTATTTGTATGTCTGGGGAAACAGGAGTACCATAATGAGTATGGGAAAAGATCTTGCAGATAGCCGGAGTTCAATGAAGGGATGACTGATTCAGGGACCCTGCATATTCGCAGGTTGTTCTGCCTGCTACGATTATCCAGGTTCTCAATTTTATTTTCATGAGTAGTTGTATCGTACTAGACTGATTGCAGCTCAGTGTTATTCTGGTGTGAGCGATTTTGCGTGAGTTTATTAGCTGCTTCAATTCGTGAAACTCTTGTATCGAAACTATCTATCTTTGCGTAGTTCACCAAAGAGATTGCACACCTCCTACATTATCTCCTTGATATCTTATTTTGATGAAAGTTGTTCTAAGTTATCTTTTGTACTATAATTCACTTGGGGGAGATCCATGTTATGGACTTGTGCTACCACCAGTTGTGTATGACAGGTAATTATCTACTTAACAGGTTCTGGGTGTTGGTCTGTAGGTTTGAGGTATTGATTAAGCGAGTTAGGATTCACCCCTTTATCCAGGAGGGGACCACTATAACAAGAATGTGAATTTGATGAGGGAATATTTCCCTAAATTTTAATTTAAAAAAATTACTTCTTGGGGTTAATGTGAGTCTTAAACACAGATTTTGTCACCATATTATCCCAACCCATGCTTTCACTAGGCACTTATTTTACAGCAGGGATTTTTTGGGGTTTTAAATGTATTAAAAAAAAAAAAAAAAAAAAAAAAAAAAGAATTTAGAATATTTTGCTTCTATAAAAGATATGAAAATAGTTTTTTTTATGCATTTAGGATACAATCTATCCAAATATGCAAAGTACACTTGCTGAAATATATTATATAAAATATTATATTTGAGAGATAAATATGAGTAATAGGAGGAAGAAAAGGAGAGAATGCTATAAAAAGGAGAAAGAAGGGGGGGGGGGAGTAAAGCACATTCCCATCTATTACATCTCTGTGTTTCAAAGGTATATACACATTGAACTGCATATTTTCTTGTGTGTCAACAGTATTATGGTGAGAAAAGTTGATAAAAAAAAATAAAAAATGATTATTACCTGATAAATTAATTTCTTTCCTGGTAGTGAGTCCTTGTTCCTTACTTTTGGAAATTACATCACCTGGCCACTGGGAGGAGGCACAGAATCCCTACACCAGTTTTTAACGATCCCTCCTATTTCCATTCCCTCCCAGTGTTGCTATATAGCTGAGGAAAATAGGAAGAAAGGGTACCAATATACAAACAAGGACTGCTGCCACCAAGAAAGAAACAAAAAACACTTATGGGTCTGAACTCTCACTACCAAGAAAGAAATTAATTTATCATCAGGTAAGAATAAATGATGTTTTCTTTCTAATGGTAGTGAGTTCACAGTCCTTACTTTTGGGAACCAATCCCCAAGCTGTTCAGTCCACACACACACAAAAAAAAAAACAGGTTGCACAATAAAAGTAAAAAAAAAAAAAAAAAAAAAAGAGTCAGGCCTTCAATTAGTACAAACTATCGCCTGAAGAGCCTTCCTGCCAAAATCTGCCTAAGCCGGGGCAAAAGCGCCAAAATGAGACTGAACGGGTAGAATGAGCAGTAATTCTTGGGGACGGTTGCCGATACGCTTCCAAGTAAGCCATACGAATCAAACTGAACCAAAAAGACAAAGGATACAGCAGTAGCCTTCTGACCTTTCCATTTAACAGAATACAAAACAAATAAACTGGAAGATTGTCGAAAGTCTTTAGTAGCTTGCAAATAAAACTTTAAAGCATATATACTTTTTTTTTTATTTCAGATCCCAAAGACTTACACCGTTGGAAAGGCCATGCGATTACCTTTCCAACAGTGGGTTTGGGGGGTCTGTAGCTGCTTAGATACAGGCTTCTAAGCTGCATGCCCCATTTCCCTATACTTTCCGTTGTAATTTTTAAATAAGTTGCGCGGCTGAACGTCATCACGTGAAGCCCCGGCGATGCCTTTTACAATACAGGCCAGATCGCCGGTGTGGGAGTCAGTAGGAGTCCCAAGATTGCCCTCAAGGTGGGTGAGTGCTAGCAACGGCTCTGTGACGTCAGCACCTGACTGGGCCAAATTGCGATGGCTCAGAGCCGTCGTTAGCACTTAAAGGGTTAAATAAGTCTTATTTTTGTACGGGCCTGAACTCAGTCTGTTTAGTGTCCTGAACTTCCAGAGTTCTTAACACTCCTTTAAGTAAAGCCCTTAAAATGATCCATGGTAAAACTGAAAATTAAAGTCCTCAGACTCCTTGTCCGATTATGGAGAGGAACCCTCAGTAAAAGACCTCGACATCAGACGCTTACGAGAATCTGTCCAAATCAGATTCCTTAGATTGTCTATTTTTTGGATTAACAGAAGAACTGCCCTTAGAGGAAGAAAATTTAAGTATGTTTTAGTTTGTGTTTACACTTACTTGCAGGCCGAATAGCAGCAATAGCCTCGGTAACCACTGATTGTAGTTGGGCCTTAAACTGTGGAGCAAATTTGGTCACACCACCATGAGGGACAAATACTGGTGGAGGATCCGTTTTAGGAGCAGGACCTGGATCTTGAGGATGTTTCTGCAAAACTGATACTAGGCATGATCTAGAAAGCTGGAGGGCACACTGTTGTAGATCATAAAATAAAATAAAAATGTTGGAGGAATTCTCATGTGAATACACCCTGATGGCTTCAGTCCCAGAAGGGTCCATCGCTTGCATACTATTAAGTAATATACAGCTCTCAGTGTATATGAAAGTAAATTGCGTAATCGCAATTAATATTCACAAAAGTATTTGTACACTAGTACAATGTATGTGCTAATATAAATATACTGTAGATATTTCTTACAACTAGCAACCCGGACTCTGGTGTAAGAGTCTTACCCCCGCCTGATACCGAAGTCCATGAAGCAAGCCTCTGCAAATACCGGCCACCTGACTAAAATCCCTCTGAATATAAACTGAGATGAAAGCGCAAAGAAAACCTCTGCCTCCCATTCGGCACAATGAACATGCTGGAGCGAAGAGATCGGTACCACCGTCATCTTGGGAAAAGTATACAACTGTGTTCTGGTTACAGCTATAAAAACGGTACCCAGAGCACATAGCACAACCCTACAAAATTCCAAACCGGGAATCAAATGGGGATTTCAGTAGCCCTAATCAAATAAAAAAACATGGCAGTCAACACCCTCCACAAACTGTCTGAATACATTGGCAAGTGATTTCAGTCTGATATTGGAGGGAGACTGCACCATGTAAATAAGTATGATTCCAGCACCAATTAAGTGTAAGGGGGGCAGGAGAGCCATAGGGCAATTTCCCAGCACTAAGTCCTTTATTAGGGAAGAGATATGGCCCAAGATACGTACTTATACCCACACTCAGAGCCTACTCAACTGCAACGTTTCCTCATAATATTTCTGACCTGTGACAAATAGAGAAGGACAGGTGTAAAGAGGAGTGAAATATCAAGCCAACAAGGGAAAAGCAAGGCACTACCTTGCGACACCCATGGCTATTTTGTAACTCGACTCCAACAAGAAGGAACAATGCACAAACAGCACCCTCCTACACACCTTCTCTTCCAGGAACTTTCCACTGAAGGAGTGAATCTGAAATTGTCATAATTCACCAACATCACTATCCATGCCTATATGGATATATAGAAGAAATACTGGGAGGGAAGGGGAAGTAGGAGGGATAGTTAAAACTCTGGTGGTGGGGTGTCTGTCTCCTCCTTGTGACCAGGTGATGTAGCTCCCAAAAGGACAGTGGACTCTCACTACCATTAGCAAGATTAACACTATTCCGACTACTCTGCAATAATGTTTTTGTATGTTTTTTTTATTTTAAAGGCAGCCTTAAACTTTTATGATTTTGATAGTATGCAGTTTTAAGAAAACTTTCCAGTATACTTCCATTATCAAATTTTGCACAGTCTTTTTTATGTTCACAATTTCTGGGGAACAAGATCCTACTGAGCATGTGCACAAGCTCACAGGGTATACGTATACTAGTCTGTGATTGGCTGATGTCTGTCACATGATACAGGGGGTCGGACAATGGGAGAAAAAAAAAAATTGTCAGAAAAAAATAATCTACTGCTTATTTGAAATTCAGTGTAAGTGCTATTGCATTGTCTTTTTATTATGTACTTGTTAATTATGTAATTCTGCTGCATTGAGTGGTCCTTTAAAGTGTGTACTTAGGCAAAACACTACAAACCAAAGTTCACAAGTACAGGGCAGGATGTTTCAATTCTTGGAGTGAAAAACTTTACATATTAAAGAAAAATGAACCTACAAAATTATGAGTTGTAAGTGGAACATGATCCAAGAAATCCACCTGTAGCTCTGCACCAATTAGCGAAGCTGCATCTGTATTCCAATCCAAACGTACTTTCTTGCTGAAAAGCAGAATGGAAATGATCAAAGCTTATACTCTAATAAAACTTTTAGGTGCTGCTAAAAAAAACACGACAATGAAGGCAAGCTGAACCAATGTTAAAACGTTTGCATATAACCTTACAATTTGTAATACGAAAATGAAATGCGCAGGATTAAAGTCAGTAAAGCCAGAATTTAAGGGAAAGTCTACTCCAGAATTGTTATTGTTTAAAAAGATAATCCCTTTATTACCCATTCCCCAGTTTTGCATAACTAACACTGTTATATTAATACACTTCTTACCTCTGTAATTACCTCGTATCTAATCCTCTGCAGACTGCCCCCTTATCTCAGTTCTTTTGACAGTGTTGCATTTTAGCCAATCTGTGCTGATTCCTAGGTAACTCCACGGGTGTGAGCACAATATCTTTATACGGCACACATGAACTAATCTAGCTGTAAGAAACTGTCAAATGTATTCAGATAAAGTGGCGGCCTTCAGGGGCTTAGAAATCAGCATATGAGCCTACCTAGGTTTAGCTTTCAACAAAGAATACCAAGAGAACAAGCAAATTTAATGATAAAAGTAAACTGTAAAGTTGTTTGACTAGACTGTCCCTTTAAACTATCATGATTCAGACAGAACACACAATTTTTAACAACTTTCCAGTTTATTTCTATTACCAAATTTCTTTTGTTCTTATGGTATCCTTCACTTAAAATAATACCTAGGTAGGCTTAGTAGCAGCAATGCTCTACTGGGAGGTAGCTGCTGATTAGGGACTGCACATATGCATGTTGTCATTGGTTCACCCAATGAGTTTAGCTAGCTCGCAGTAACGTATTGTTGCGCCTAGGTTTACTTTGTAGCACAGGATCTCAAGAGATCAAAGAAAATATGATAACAGAAGTAAATTGGAAAGTTGTTTTAAATTGCATGCTCTGTCTGAATCATAAAACTTTATATTTTGTCTTTACTGTCCCTTTAAGACAAAATGATGAAGTTTAATGAACCTGTGTTGATGAATCCATTTTAATAGAGTACAGTGATGCTAACAGGTGACAAGTGTGCACTTAACTTGCTTTACTCCAAAAACAGATTTGTTCTTAAAAGGGATAGGAAAGTCAAAATTAAACTTGCATGATTCAGATAAAGCAGGCCATTTGAAGACACTTAAACTCACTTCTATGGCAGACAAATAAGCATGCATTTTCATTTTATTTTTTTAAATATAGAAGAATTTAAAAAAGACAAATAAATGTATCTAACAAGTGAATGTATGTGACAATGAACAAATTATCCGACTTACCCCTTTTGTTCCTGATGTTTGAAAACCGCACAACATTCTGGCTGAAGACCTCGAACTTTTAATGCTTTGATGAGGCAATCTTGTAAACTCATACCATTTCTCACATTAACCTTAAGGAGATAAAGTAAAATGTGAATTAGTGTTTAAGGACTACAACACATTTTATAAGACAAATACAAAGCAAAAGTCTTAAAAGAGATACTGAACCAAATTTATTATTTTTTCACGAGAGAGAGCATGCAATTTTAAGCAACTTTCTAATTTACTCCAAATAATTTTACTTCATTCTCTTGGTATCTTTATTTGAAAAACCTGGAACGCTTACAAACCGGCCCATTTTCGGTTCAGAACTCTGGATAGCGCTTGCTGATTGGTGGCTGCATTTAGCAACTAATGAGTAAGTGCTACCCAAGTGCTGAACCAGAGATGGGATGGCTCATATGCTTACATTCCTGCTTTTTCAAATAAAGATACCAAGAGAATAAAGAAAAAAATCATAATCGGAGTAATTTAGAAAGTTTCTTAAAAATAAAATATATGCTTACCTGATAAATTTCTTTCTTTCCTGGCATGGAGAGTCCACAAATCCATTCCAATTACTAGTGGAGATTCAACTCCTGGCCAGGAGGCGGAAAGAGCACCCCTGCAGAGCTGTTAAGTGTCACTCCAATTACCTATAATCCCCAGTCATCCGACCGAAGGAAAATGGAAAAAGAAGATGACAGAAGAGTGTAGAGGTGCCTGAGGTTTATTTCTTTAAAAAAAAAAAAAAAAAAAAAAGCCGTCTTAATTTAAATTAAGAGTGGGTCGTGAACTCTCCATGCCAGGAAAGAAAGACATTTTTCAGGTAAGCATAAACTTTTTGTTTTTATTCCAATGGAATGGAGAGTCCACAAATCCACTCCAATTACTAGTGTGAACCAATACACAAGTTAGAGGACACAGAATGGAAGGGAGAACAAGATAGGTGAACCTAAACAGAAGACACCACCGCTTAGAGAACTTTTCTCCCAAAAGAAGGCTCAGCCGACACAAAAGAACCAAATTTGTATATTTTAGAAATGTATGCAATGAGGACCAAGTGTCCGCTATGCATGTTTACTCCACAGAAACTTAATTTTTGAAAGCCCAGGAAGAAGACACAGCCCCAAAGGGATGAGCCGTAATTCTCTCAGGAGGAGGAGTGTTGTCCAGCTGTCTCATAAGCTGAATACGTCACTTGTTAAACCTATATGCTGTAACTCTTATTGTAAGAATATTATAATATCTAGGGAGCATATATATACATTGTATCATTTTATATGTTATGTTTAATTGTAATGTATCTTTTCTGTATCCCTTTAATATTCAATTGTAGCTAGACGCATAGTGACCTTTATACACACATTTTACATGTACTTTTAAACCCTTGAGCTATGTGTGAGAAAACACTACTGATGTAAGGAATTTTAGTTAGGTCAAAGGTAGCTATACATCAGATTGGAATATTTTGAGATCCTACATTACTCCTTTTTCCTGTCAGTCATAAATTTACTTAATATCTTCAAGGATATCTGACAAATGTGATGTACAACTTACAGGATGCCAGATGTTTTCCTTATCTTAGAAATGAGCTAATGACTACAGATTTCAATGTATTCTGAAATGTATATAAGCTCGCTATCCTGATCAATAAAGTTAGAGTTGTTCTGCAGACATATCCTTGTGTGTATTTTGTGGAACAACCCTCCAAGTACTTGTAACACTTTGCAGTGTAGATACCAGAGTCCTGAAGCAGAGGAAAACAAGAGGGTCGTGGTCCTAGAGGAGTCCTCTAACAACTTCTCAACCAGAGAGAAAGAGAAGTAGAAGTGGCCTTCTGAGCCTTACGCATACCAGCAAAAAACAACAAATAAGGCAGCAGATTGCCGAAAATATTTAGATGCTTGCAGATACAATTGTAGAGCACGCACAACATCCAGGTTGTGCAGCAGACATTCCTTCTGAGAAAAAGGGTTAAGACAAAAGGAACAACAATTTCTTGATTGATGTTGCGATCCGACACTACCTAGGAAGAAATCCCAACTTAGTATGAAGGACTGCCTTATCCGCATGAAAAATAGGGTAAGGAGAATCACATTGTAGAGACGAAAGTTCAGAGACTCGAAGAGTAGAAGAAATAGCGAGTAGAAATAAAACAATACAGGATAAAAACATATCAACTGAATGCATAGGCTCAAAACGAACCTGTTGTAGAACTCTATGAACAAGGATAAGACTCCATGAAGGAACAACAGGATAAAACCCAGGCCTGATTCTGACCAAGGCCTGAACAAAAGACATCTGGTAGATCTGCGAAATGTTAGTGTAAAAGAATAGACAGTGCAGAAATCTGAGCCTTCAGAGTACTAACTGACAAACCTTTCTCCAGGCCATCCAGAAGAAAGGATAAAAAGCAGGGGATCTTCATCCAACCCCAAGCGAAACCCTTAGATTTGCACCAATAAAACAGGTATTTACACCATACCTTATGGTAAATCTTACGAGTAACAGGTTTACAAGCTCGGAGTATGGTATCAATGACCTTCGAAAAACCGCAACTAGCAAGAAGAGGCAATCAATCTCCAAGCTGTCAGCTTCAGAGAATCTAGATTTGAGAGGGAGAAGGGACCCAAAGCAGAAAGGTCCTTCCTCAGAGACAACCACCAAGGGTGAAGAAATTACAGCTACACCAGATCTACGAACTAGATCCTGGAAGACCAGGCAGGAGCTATTAGAATCACAGACGCCCTTTCCTGTTTGATACAAGCTATTACTCGAGGAAGGAGGACAAATGGAGGAAACAAGAATGCTAGATCGAAGACCCAAAGAACCGTCAGAGCATCAATCAGAACTGCTTGAGGATCTCTTGTGCTTGGAAATACCTTGGAAGCTTAGCGTTTAGACGAGACGCCATCAGATCAAACTCCAGAACCCCTCACCTGAGGCATATCTTTGAGAATACTTCTGGATATCCGGATGGGGAGCCCACTCCCCTGGATGAAAGGTCTGTCTGCTCATAAAATCCGCTTCCCGTTATCCATCTCTAGGATGTGGATGGCAGAAAAGAAAAAATCGTGAGAATCTGCCCACTGGAGAATGCAAGTCACCTCCTTCATAGCTAAGGAACTACGAGTTCCTCCCTGGTGGTTGATATACACCATTGAGGTGGTAATGTCAGACAGAAATCTGATAAATCTGACAGAACCTAGCTGAGGCCAAGCTGATGGAACGTAGAGCAAGCTTCAATGCTCTAAGATGTTTATTGGGAGGGAAGACTCCTCTCAGGTCAAAAGACCCTGAGTCTTTAAAGAACCCCAAACTGCTCCCTAGCCCGACAGGCAGGAATCCTAGGTCACAATCTCCCAAGATGGTCTCAGAAAGCAAGTTCTGAGACAGATAATCCTGAGAAATCCACCAAGATAGAGATTCTCTCGTTATCGAGTCTAGGATTATCCTCAGAGAGATCCGAGTGGTCTCCGTTTCATTGTCTGAGCATGCAAAACTGTAGGTGTCTGTAGACTGAAACAAGCAAAATGAATAATGTCCATGGAAGCAACCATTAGACCAATTACTTCCATACACTGAGCCACTGATAGACGAATAGAGTACTGAAGAGAAAGGCAGGAAACAAGTTGCATGCTGGCATCACAGATAAAGGTATTAGCCAGCTTTAGAGCTTTGATCCTATCCTGGATCTCTTCTATGGTAGTCTCCTCAGAAATTAGGTCAGACAAGGAGTCGCACCAATAATATGCTGCCCCTGCAACCGTAGCAATACTTGCAACTGGTTGTCAAAGTAAACCCTGATGAATATACATCTTTCTTAAATAAGCTTCCAGCTTCTTATCCATAGGGTCCTTGAACGAGTAGCTATGCTCAAGAGGAATAGTTGCTCTCTTGGCTAGAGAGGTTGAAGTGTCCTCTACCTTAGACACGTTGTGCCTCCACAGAGGAAGGTTTGATACCAAAAACTCTGTTAAGTTTGTTTGAACTCATAGGAGTGGCAGCAACAAAAAAATAAATTATGCTTACCTGATAATTAATTTCCATCTGTATGAGGAGACTCCATGGCTTCATTCCTTGTGGGAATACAGAAGCTTTCCACCAGGAGGAGGCAAAGACACCCCAGCCAAAGGCTTAAATACCTCCCCCACTTCCCTCATCCCCCCAGTCATTCTGCCGAGGGAACAAGGAACAGTAGGAAAAATAACAGGGTATAAATGGTGCCAGAAGGACAAACAAAAATTTTGGTCCGCCCAATGGAGAAAAAAGGGCGGGGGCCATGGACTCTCCTCATACAGATGGAAATGAAATTATCAGGTAAGCATAATTTATGTTTTCCATCTTAATATGAGGAGAGTCCACAGCTTCATTCCTTACTTGTGGGAAACATAAACCCAAGCTCTAGAGGACACGGGAGGAAAGAAGGGAGGGTAAAAAGGGAGGTGGACCCTATTCTGAGGGCACCACAGCCTGCAAAACCGTTCTTCCAAAACCTGCTTCAACCGAAGCAAACACGTCAAATTTGTAAAACCTTGAAAAAGTATGCAAGGAGAACCAGGTAGCCGCCCTACAAATCTGCTCCATAGAGGCCTCATTATTGAAGGCCCAAGAAGAAGCCACAGCTCTAGTTGAATGAGCCATAATCCTCTGAAGAGGCTTATGTTCCGCTGTTTCATATGCCAAGCGGATAATGTTCCTCAACCAAAAGGATAGGGAAGTGGAAGAAGCCTTCTGCCCTTCACAGAATAGACAGCACACAATGCTGAAGTCTGTCTAAAATCCATCGTAGCTTGAAGATCGAATTTCAAAGCTCGAACCACATCCAGATTATGAAGTAATCGTTCCTTCGAAGAAGGATTAGGACACAAGGAAGGAACCACGATTTCCTGATCGATGTTGTGATCAGACACCACCTTAGGGAGGAAACCCAACCCAGTGCGAAGAACAGCCTTATCAGCATGAAAAACTAGGTAAGGAGGCTCACATTGCAAGGCCGCCATCTCAGACTCTGCATGCCATGGCAATAGCCAGTAGAAAAAGAACCTTCCAAGACGGCAAAAAAATGTCAACCAAATGCATGGGCTCAAACGGAGCCTTCTGCAAAAGCTTAAGAACCAAATTTAAACTCCAAGGAGGAGCGGAATGTCTAAACACAGGGCTGATTCTGGACAGAGCCTGAACAAAAGACTGAATATCAGGAAGCTCAGCTAGCCTCTTGTGTAACACAGATAGCACCAAAATCTGTCCTTTCAAGGAACTAGCGTCAAGTCCCTTCTCCAATCTGTCCTGGAGAAAGGAAAGAATCCTAGATACATTATGCCAGGGGAACACGCGTTCTTCACACCAGAATAAGTAGGTCCTCCACAGTCCACACCTTCTGATAGATGCGACGGGTGACCGGCTTTGTAGCTTGAATAAGACTATTAATCACTCTCTCAGAAAAACCTCTCGGCTAGGACTAGGCGTTCAATCGCCACGGAGTCAGTCTCAGAGAATCCAGATTTTGATGAACAAAAAAAAGACCCTGTTACAGCAGATCCGTGCGAGAAGGTAACCCTCCATGGAGGAGACAACGACATCCCACCAGGTCCGCAAACCACATCCTTCGAGGCCACGATGGAGCAATTAGAAAAGTCTAAGCTTGCTCCTGCTTGATGCAGGTCACTACTCGAGGTAGAAGTTGTAACGGTGGAAAAATGTAAACTAGATTGAACCCACAGGGCACTGATAAGGCATCTAATTTATGCCTGAGGATCCCTGAACCTCGACCCGTATCTGGGTAGCTTGGCATTAAGTCTGGACACCATGAGATCTATCCCCGGCGTCTCACATTTGATGCAAATCTCCGAAAACACCTTGGGATGGAGAGAGCATGCCCCCGGATGAAACGATTGTCTGCTAAGAAAGTCCGCTTCCCAGTTGTCCACACACGGAATGTGGATCGCTGACAGCGAGCAGCTGCAGGCCTCCACCCATTCCAGAATCCGAGATACTTCCCTCATGGCTAGGAAGCTTCTCGTTCCCCCCCCAGATGGTTGATGTAATCCACAGAGATAATGTCTGATAGGAATCTGATAAACTGGGACAAACCCAGAAGAGGCCAAGCCTTCCGAGAGTTGAAGATCGCTCGAAGTTCCAAAATGTTGATCGGGAGCAGAGACTCCTCTTGAGTCCACCGACCCTGTGCCTGCCTAGCACCCCAAACAGCTCCCCATCCTGACTTGCGTACGTAGTCACAATCTCCCAGGATGGTCTCAACAAGGATGTCCCCTGGGACAGGCGATCTGGACAGAGCTACCAAGAGAGCAATTCTCTCGACCGGTTGTCCAAAGAAATCTGTTGGAATAGATCCGAGTGATCAACATTCCATTGTCTCAGCATGTACAACTGAAGAGGTCTGAGACAGAAACTGGCGAATGGTATGACATCTATGCTGGACACCATGAGGCCAATTACCTCCATACACCTGGTGACGGATGTTCTTAAGGAGGTCTGGAGGGCAAGACAGCTGGAAGATATCTTGCAACGTCTCTAGTCTGTAAGGAATATATTCATGGATATGGAATCTATTATTGTGCCAAGGAATTCCACTCTGGTACTGGGAACCAGAGAACTCTTTCCTAAGTTTATCCTCCATCCATGAGATTGAAGAAGTAGCAGAGCTTTTGAATGGTCTTCTGCCAGCTGGCAGGACAGACCCTGGACCAGGATGTCGTCCAAGTATAGAGCTACTGCAATACCTCTGGATCTTGCCACCGCGAGTAGAGCCCCTAGAACCTTCGTAAAGACTCTTGGGGCAGTAGCCAGACCAAATGGGAGAGCCACAAACTGGAAGTTTTGGTCCAGAAAGGTGAACCTTATGAACTTGAAGTGATCCTTGTGTATTGGCACATGAAGGTAAGCATCCTTCAAGTCTATCGTAGTCATGAACTGTCCCTCTTGAACTAAGGGCAGAATCAACCTTATCGTCTCCATCTTGAACGATGGCACCAACAAACTTGTTTAAGCACTTTAGGTCTAGATTTGGGTAAAACGTACCCTCATTCTTTGGGACCACAAAAAGGTTTGAGTAGTAACCCAGACCTCTCTCTGCTAGAGGTACTGGCACAATCACTCCTAGGGAGGAGAGATCCCCCACGCACCCTAGAAAAGCATCTAGGTTTTTTTCTGGCCTTGAAGACAGGTTTGGTAAGAGGAATCTGCCCCTGGGTGGATAAGATTAGAAACCTATCCTGTAACTCTGATCAATGACCTCCAGAACCCAAGAGTCTTGCACGTCATATAGCCAAGCCTCCGCAAAGAGAGATAGTCTGCTCCCAACATGATCCAACGATCGGGGGTCGCCCCTTCATGCTGATTTAGTTTCGGTGGGCTTCTTGGATTTATTCCAAGATTGAGATGGCTTCAAAGTTCCCTTGGACTGCTCCTGCTTTGCGGAGGACTGCTGGCGTTGGGATTTATCCCAACGAAAGGGAAGAAAATTAGGACCCTGTCCTTTAGGTTTGTTGTTCTTATCCTGCAGTAAAAAGACACCCTTGCCCCCAGTGACCGTGGATATGATCTGGACCGAAAAGAAGGGAACGCAATATAGTTTTTGAAGTCATGTCAGCAGACCAAGACTTCAGCCACAGAGTCCTACGTGCCAGAAAAGAAAAGTCTGATGTATTGGCATTCAAGTGAATAATCTGCATGTTTGCATCGCAAATAAACTAATTAGCTACTCGCAAGGCCTTAATTCTCTCCTGGATCTCATTGAGGGGAGTTTCCACCTCGATCTCCGATAGGGAGTCACACCAGTAGGTAGCAGCTCCAGCCACCACAGCAACCGGCTCAGCAGGATGAAATAAAACCCTGTGTGCTGAAACATCTTTCTTAACAGTTTGTCTAACATCTTATCCATGGGCTCCTTAAAGGGACAGTATACACTCATTTTCATATAACTGCATGTAATAGACACTACAATAAAGAATAAGATACACAGAAACTGATATAAAAATCCAGTATAAAACTGTTTAAAAAACGTACTTAGTAGCTTTCAGTTTAGCTCTGTTGAAAAGGCAGCTGGAAAGCCCACTGCAAGTGGGAAATAAGACACTCCCCACCCCTCCCCCTTATTTTGCATATGAAAAGACCCTTTACACAAACAAGAGCAACCTGGAGAAGGTAGCTGACGGTATTCAAATAAAACTTTGGGGCTTGGTTAGGAGTCTGAAAATCAGAGCAATGATATTTAAAAATAAGCAAAATTATACATTTAAAAAAAAACAAAAAAACTTTATGGGCTTTATAAATAGATCATCTACAAAACACTTATGCAAAGAAAAAATGTGTATAATGGCCCTATAAACGATGAACTATCCTCAAGCAGGATAGTGGTGCACTTAGCAAGCGTGGAGATAGCTCCGTCCACCTTAGAGACAGGCCCTCACAACTCTAATTGGGAGTCAGGAACAGGGAACAATTTCTTAAAGGAAGAAGGGGAAAAAGAAGATCTGAGTCTTTCCCATTCATTCGGGAACCGGGAAAGTTTGTGGCACCACCCTGTCCTCGTAAACCTTATAAAGCTTAGGAATAGAAGGTTCCTCGGGTAACTTTGGTTCTGGGAACACTAACTCAGTCAACACCTCTCAACAGAAAGCGTAAGTGCTCTATACTAAATCTAAATCTGAAGGTTCCTCAGCCGGAGGCTTATAGGCAGCCGATATCAACCCAAAAAGAGCCTCTTCTGAAGTATCAGAGGCGTCTTCATCAGCGGATAATCTAGTGTCAGATAAATCCAGCAAGTTGGTAGATAGCCCCTGGGAAGGATAGCAGTATATAACCTTTCGCTTGCGCTTAGCAGGGCGACGTAAAGAACTGAAGGCCGCAGACACTGTCGTTTGCAACTGTTCAGAAAAGTCTGGCGGTAAGAGGGCCCCTCCCGAAAGAGGATTAGTCGGGCAATGGGGAGCTGCATGTGTAATCTGAGATTATTGCAAAAAACGCACTTCGCGGGACGGAGACCCCCTCAGAGGTGGACGGCTCAGTTGTATTAAACATCTTAGTCTTTTTAGCTATAATTACTTCATCAAGGCATGTGGAACATAGTTAAGCAGGCGGGTATACTGTAGCCTTCTCACAATAAAAACAGGTATTAGATCTTGGTAAAGAGGGAGTACCCTCTAACGCATCAGAGTCCTCCATAGCGTGCACTTTTTAAAAAGGACTATAGAAAAAATAAATGGCACCTTTATACCCAATGGCCGGGGCACTCACCTCCTATGACCCAGGCTCCACAGAGAAACCGCTTCTTCTCCTGTAAACTGTACGTCAGGAAAAAGAAAGTTAATGAGGCCACGCCCGGTCACATGGAGTGCCATGCAGGACCGCCCCTGCTGCAGAAAGAAAAGCGGACCAAACAGACAGGCTTCGCAGTTTATCCAAAAAGAAAGTAAAATCTGAATGCATAAAACATAATAAAGCAAATCATGTATAAATCCCCCCCCTGTTCAATAATCCCCTTCTGGAGATATTAACCCTGGATTCCATACACATAAAGGAGTCACACTGTGACCCTGTCTTCTTACGTTATCATATGATATAAAATGAACTTAACGGAATCATCGTTGTGGAACAGACACACTGCTTCTCAAGTTTGACAGTCTTGTAGCATTGCACCTGACATGGACTTGAGTGATAAAAGCAGGCAGTGAAACTCGTCAACACCGTTTGCTTAGGAGGAGTTAATACGAGTCTAGATTCTAGATTCGTATTAACTCCTCCTAAGCAATCTGTGTTGACGACTCTAGATGGATTCGCAAAAACACTCTCCCTGCATCTCCAAACCCTAACCTTCGTCAATGATCTCACTGAAAGGCTGACAAGACTAATTAAAACTCCAGTCCCATAGCGAAGAGTACTACCCTCCATAAGAGACTACTCCGAATCTTCTGACACTTCTCTGCCATCCTCCTGTGATGAAAGGCAAAGAATGACTGGGGGATGAAGGGGAGTGGGGGAGGTATTTAAGCCTTTGGCTAGGGTGTATTTGCCTCCTCCTGGTGGCCAGGTTCTGTATTCCCACAAGGAATAAAGCTGTGGATTCTACTCATATTAAGATTGAAAGAGTTGGAGACATCCAATGTAGCTAGAATCTCTTTCAAGAGTAGACGGAGGTGTTCAAGTTTAAATCTAAAATTAACCTCCTCTGAATCAGCTGTACTAGCAACAGCCGTTTCAGAATAGGAGATCTCGTCCTCAGAAGTCACTGAGGAATGATCCTCCTCAGATAACAGACAGGCTGACTAACTCAACCTTGGCAGAATCAGAACTCTTGGATTTCCTCTCTCTTACCAGCAATAGGTAAGGCAGAAATGGCTGCAGAAACCGCCGAAGTTTGCTGCGCAACAAAATCATCTGGTAAATATACACTACCAGGAGCTGACAGGGAAACCGCAGGGCATTGCTTGTGTAACTGCCAAAGACTGGGACGTCTGATGCATGTCATGGACAACAATATCCTGACAGGTGGCTCTGAGAGGGTATCTATTTTTATTAATTAACATTTTATTATTTACGTGGAACAAAAAAGCACAGAGTTAACCTGAGCCTTTTAAAATAGAGCTCAGGAAATTTAGAGTTCACTGTATCATGCATTATGATATTCATTTTTGGACCCAAACAATATAAACATTTAGCAAAGGATAAAAAACAAAATTTATGCTTACCTGATAAATTTCTTTCTCTTGTGGTGTATCCAGTCCACGGGTTCATCCATTACTTGTGGGATATTCTCCTTCCCAACAGGAAGTTGCAAAGAGGACACCCACAGCAGAGCTGTCTATATAGCTCCTCCCCTAACCCCCACCTCCAGTCATTCGACCGAAGACAAGTAAGATAAAGGAGAAACTATAGGGTGCAGTGGTGACTGTAGTTTTAAAAATAAAAAACATTATTTATGCTTACCTGATAAATTCCTTTCTCCTGTAGTGTAGTCAGTCCACGGGTCATCCATTACTTATGGGATATTAACTCCTCCCCAACAGGAAGTGCAAGAGGATCACCCAAGCAGAGCTGCCATATAGCTCCTCCCCTCTACGTCATACCCAGTCATTCGACCGAAACCAAACGAGAAAGGAGAAACTATAGGGTGAAGTGGTGACTGGAATTTAATTTAAAAATTTAGACCTGCCATAAAAAACAGGGCGGGCCGTGGACTGACTACACTACAGGAGAAAGGAATTTATCAGGTAAGCATAAATTATGTTTTCTCCTGTTAAGTGTAGTCAGTCCACGGGTCATCCATTACTTATGGGATACCAATACCAAAGCTAGAAGTACACGGATGACGGGAGGGAAAGGCAGGATCTTTACACAGAAGGAACCACTGCCTGAAGAACCTTTCTCCCAAAAACAGCCTCAGAAGAAGCAAAAGTGTCAAATTTGTAAAATTTGGAAAAAGTATGAAGAGAAGACCAAGTTGCAGCCTTGCAAATCTGTTCAACAGAGGCCTCATTCTTAAAGGCCCACGTGGAAGCCACAGCTCTCGTAGAATGAGCTGTAATTCTTTCAGGAGGCTGCTGTCCAGCAGTCTCATAGGCTAAACGTATTATGCTACGAAGCCATAAAGAGAGAGGTGTAGAAGATGCTTTTTGACCTCTCCTCTGACCAGAATAAACTACAAACAGGGAAGATGTTTGGCGAAAGTCTTTAGTTGCCTGTAAATAAAATTTCAAGGCACGGACTACGTCTAGATTGTGCAGAAGTCGTTCCTTCTTTGAAGAAGGGTTAGGGCACAATGATGGAACAACAATCTCTTGATTGATATTCTTGTTAGTGACTACCTTAGGTAAGAACCCAGGTTTAGTACGCAGAACTACCTTGTCTGAATGAAAAATCAGATAAGGAGAATCACAATGTAAAGCCGATAACTCAGACTCTACGAGCCGAGGAAATAGCCATTAGAAACAGAACTTTCCAAGATAACAGCTTGATATCAATGGAATGAAGGGGTTCAAACGGAACACCCTGTAAAACGTTAAGAACTAAGTTTAAGCTCCACGGTGGAGCAACAGACTTAAACACAGGCTTAATCCTGGCCAAAGCCTGACAAAAAGCCTGAACGTCTGGAACTTCTGACAGACGTTTGTGTAAAAGGATGGACAGAGCTGAGATCTGTCCCTTTAAAGAACTTGCAGATAAACCCTTTTCTAAACCTTCTTGTAGAAAAGACAATATCCTAGGAATCCTAACCTTACTCCATGAGTAATTCTTGGATTCGCACCAGTGTAAATATTTACGCCATATTTTATGGTAAATTTTCCTGGTAACAGGTTTCCTAGCCTGTATTAAGGTGTCAATTACTGACTCCGAAAATCCACGCTTTGATAAAATCAAGCGTTCAATCTCCATGCAGTCAGCTTCAGAGAAATTAGATTTTGATGTTTGAAAGGACCCTGAATTAGAAGGTCCTGTCTCAGAGGCAGAGACCAAGGTGGACAGGATGACATGTCCACTAGATCTGCATACCAGGTCCTGCGTGGCCACGCAGGCGCTATTAGAATCACCGATGCTTTCTCCTGTTTGATCCTGGCAATCAAACGAGGAAGCATCGGGAAGGGTGGAAACACATAAGCCATCTTGAAGGTCCAAGGTGCTGTCAAAGAATCTATCAGGACCGCTCCCGGGTCCCTGGACCTGGACCCGTAACAAGGAAGCTTGGCGTTCTGGCGAGACGCCATGAGATCCATATCTGGTTTGCCCCAACGTCGAAGTATTTGGGCAAAGACCTCCGGATGAAGTTCCCACTCCCCCGGATGAAAAGTCTGGCGACTTAGGAAATCCGCCTCCCAGTTCTCCACGCCTGGGATGTGGATCGCTGACAGGTGGCAAGAGTGAGACTCTGCCCAGCGAATTATCTTTGATACTTCCATCCTCGCTAGGGAACTCCTTGTCCCTCCCCGATGGTTGATGTAAGCCACAGTCGTGATGTTGTCCGACTGAAACCTGATGAACCTCAGAGTTGCTAACTGAGGCCAAGTCAGAAGGGCATTGAGAACTGCTCTCAATTCCAGAATGTTTATTGGAAGGAGACTCTCCTCCTGAGTCCATGATCCCTGAGCCTTCAGGGAATTCCAGACAGCGCCCCAACCTAGTAGGCTGGCGTCTGTTGTTACAATTGTCCAGTCTGGCCTGCTGAAGGGCATCCCCCTGGCCAGATGTGGCCGAGAAAGCCACCATAGAAGAGAATCTCTGGTCTCTTGATCCAGATTCAGCATGTCCATTGCCGCTACCATTAAGCCGATTACCTCCATGCATTGAGCCACTGACGGGTGTTGAATGGAATGAAGGACACGGCAAGCATTTAGAAGTTTTGTTAACCTGTCCTCTGTCAGGTAAATTTTCATTTCTACAGAATCTATAAGAGTCCCCAAGAAGGGAACTCTTGTGAGTGGCAATAGAGAACTCTTTTCTACGTTCACCTTCCACCCATGCGATCTTAGAAATGCCAGAACTAACTCTGTATGAGACTTGGCAGTTTGGAAATTTGACGCTTGTATCAGAATGTCGTCTAGGTACGGAGCTACCGCTATTCCTCGCGGTCTTAGTACCACCAGAAGAGAGCCCAGGACCTTTGTAAAGATCCTTGGAGCCGTAGCTAACCCGAAGGGAAGAGCTACAAACTGATAATGCCTGTCTAGGAAGGCAAACCTTAGGTACCGGTAATGATCCCTGTGAATCGGTATGTGAAGGTACGCATCCTTTAGATCCACTGTGGTCATGTACTGACCCTTTTGGATCATGGGTAAGATTGTCCGAATAGTTTCCATTTTGAACGATGGAACTCTTAGGAATTTGTTTAGGATCTTTAAATAAAAAATTGGTCTGAAGGTTCCCTCTTTCTTGGGAACCACAAACAGATTTGAGTAAAACCCTTGTCCGTGTTCCGACCGCGGAACCGGATGGATCACTCCCATTAACAAAAGATCTTGAACACAGCGTAGAAACGCCTCTTTCTTTATCTGGTTTGTTGACAACCTTGAAAGATGAAATCTCCCTTTGGGAGGAGAAGCTTTGAAGTCCAGAAGATATCCCTGGGATATGATCTCTAACGCCCAGGGATCCTGGACATCTCTTGCCCAAGCCTGGGCGAAGAGAGAAAGTCTGCCCCCTACTAGATCCGTTGCCGGATCGGGGGCCCTCACTTCATGCTGTCTTAGGGGCGGCAGCAGGTTTTCTGGCCTGCTTGCCCTTGTTCCAGGTCTGGTTAGGTTACCAGCCCTGTCTGTAACGAGCAACAGTTCCTTCCTGTTTTGTAGCGGAGGAAGTTGATGCTGCTCCTGCCTTGAAGTTACGAAAGGCACGAAAATTAGACTGTCTAGCCCTTGGTTTGGCTCTGTCTTGAGGCAGGGCATGTCCCTTACCTCCAGTAATGTCAGCGATAATTTCTTTCAAACCGGGCCCAAATAATGTCTGCCCTTTGAAAGGTATGTTAAGCAATTTAGATTTAGAAGTCACATCGGCTGACCAGGATTTTAGCCACAGCGCTCTGCGCGCCTGGATGGCGAATCCGGAATTCTTAGCCGTAAGCTTAGTTAAATGTACTACGGCATCAGAAATAAATGAATTAGCTAGCTTAAGGACTCTAAGCTTGTCTATGATTTCATCCAATGGAACTGAGCCAATGGTCTCCTCTAGAGATTCAAACCAAAATGCCGCCGCAGCCGTGACAGGCGCAATGCATGCGAGAGGTTGTAATATAAAACCTTGTTGAGTAAAGATTTTCTTAAGGTAACCCTCTAATTTTTTGTCCATTGGGTCTGAAAAGGCACAGCTATCCTCCACCGGGATAGTGGTACGCTTAGCCAGAGTAGAAACTGCTCCTTTCACCTTAGGGACCGTCTGCCATAAGTCCCGTGTGGTGGCGTCTATTGGAAACATTTTTCTAAATATAGGAGGGGGGGGGAAAGGGTACACCTAGCCTATCCCACTCCTTAGTAATAATTTCTGTAAGTCTCTTAAGTATAGGAAAGACGTCAGTACACGCCGGTACCGCATAGTATCTATCCAGCCTACATAATTTCTCTGGGATTGCAACCGTGTTACAATCATTGAGAGCCGCTAATACCTCCCCTAATAATACACGGAGGTTTTCAAGCTTAAATTTAAAATTTGAAATGTCTGAGTCCAGTCTATTTGGATCAGATCCATCACCCACAGAATGAAGCTCTCCGTCTTCATGTTCTGCCACTTGTGACGCAGTATCAGACATGGCTCTAACATTATCAGCGTACTCTGTTCTCACCCCAGAGTGGTCGCGTTTACCTCTAAGTTCTGGTAATTTAGATAAAACTTCAGTCATAACATTAGCCATGTCTTGTAAAGTGATTTGTAATGGCCGCCCTGATGTACTTGGCGTCGCAATATCACGCACCTCCTGAGCGGGAGATGCAGGTACTGACACGTGAGGAGAGTTAGTCGGCATAACTTTCCCCTCGTTGTCTGGTGAAATTTTCTTAAAATGTACAGATTGACTTTTATTTAAAGTAGCATCAATGCAATTAGTACACAAATTTCTATTGGGCTCCACATTGGCTTTTGAACATATTGCACAAAGAGATTCCTCTATGTCAGACATGTTAAAACAAACTAGCAATTAGACTAGCAAGCTTGGAAAATACTTTTCAAATAAATTTGCAAGCAATATAAAAAACGTTACTGTGCCTTTAAGAAGCACACAAAAACTGTCACAGTTGAATAACAATAAACCGGATTAGTTATAGAAACCAAATTTTCACAGTAAATGCATAAATTTAGCAAAGGATTGCACTCATTAGCAATGGATGAATAACCCTTAATATCAGAAAAACGGCTAACAATTGAAAATATAAGCGTTTTTATCATAGTCAAGCACAGTCTCACAGGTCTGCTGTGAGTGATTACCTCCCTCAAAACTAGTTTTGAAGACCCCTGAGCTCTGTAGAGACGTCCTGGATCATGCAGGGAGAATAAGGCAGACTGTGACTGAATTTCTAATGCGTAGTAAAAGCGCCAAAATAGGCCCCTCCCACTCACAATACCACAGTGAGGGAAGCTCAGTAAACTGTTTTATTTAAAAACAAACGACAGCCATGTGGAAAATAATGCCCAAAACAATTTTTCACCAAGTACCTCAGATAATTAAACGATTTAACATGCCAGCAAACGTTTAAAATCTAATTTATGAAATGTTATTAAAAAGCCTGCTGCTAGTCGCTCACACTGCAAGTTAGGCTAAAAGTTATATGCATACAGTATTTTCCCAGTGAAGTGCCATTCCCCAGAAATACTTAAGTGTAAACATACATACATATCAGCCTGATACCAGTTGCTACTACTGCATTTAAGGCTGTACTTACATTATATCGGTATTAGCAGTATTTTCTCAGTCAATTCCATTCCTTAGAAAATAATATACTGCAACATACCTCTTTGCAGGTGAACCTGCCCGCTGTCCCCTGTTCTGAAGTTACCTCACTCCTCAGAATGGCCGAGAACAGCAAATGGATCTTAGTTACGTCCGCTAAGATCATACACAAAACTCAGGTAGATTCTTCTTCAAATGCTGCCTGAGAAAAAACAACACACTCCGGTGCCGTTTAAAATAACAAACTTTTGATTGAAGAAATAAAAACTAAGTTTAATAACCACAGTCCTCTCACACATCCTATCTATTAGTTGGGTGCAAGAGAATGACTAGGTATGACGTAGAGGGGAGGAGCTATATGGCAGCTCTGCTTGGGTGATCCTCTTACACTTCCTGTTGAGGAGAAGTTAATATCCCATAAGTAATGGATGACCTGTGGACTGACTACACTTAACAGGAGAAACACCTGACTTAAAGTGACAGGGCGGGCCGTGGACTGGATACACCACAAGAGAAAGAAATTTATCAGGTAAGCATAAATTTTGTTTTCTCTTGTAAGGTGTATCCAGTCCATTTTTGCCATTACTACATTTAAACAGCAATAGAGCCTTTTTTATATTTACCTATCAAAACTATATATATTTTTTTTAGCAGACAATCCAAAGTATTGATCTAGGCCCATTTTGTTATATTTTATGCCACCATTTCACTGCCAAATGCGATCAAATTAAAAAAACAACTAAATAATAATTATGGCACAAATGGTTATAAATGCTTCTCTGGGATCCCCTTTTTTCCGAAATAGACATATATGCTTTGGTATTGCTTTTTGGTAATTAAAGGGCCGCTAAATGCTGCTGCGCAACACACTTGTATTATGCCCAGCAGTGAAGGGGTTAATTAGGTAGCTTGTAGGTTTAATTTTAGCTTTAATGTAGAGATCAGCCTCCCACCTGACACATCCCACCCCCTGATCCCCCCTCAAGCAGCTCTATTCCCTCCCCCACCTTATAATTGTCACCGCCAAAAAGTCTGCCAGTATGAAAATAAAAGCTATATTTACTGCAGTGTAGGTTACCCCCTATGCCAAAGAGCTTGATAAAACGCCCCCTAAGTGACCATCAAACTTTCAGTATTGGTTTGTATGAACAACAACCAACTCTCCAGCTACCTGTTGAATAAGATCTACCCTAACCCATGAAGGCTGATGTTTATTTGTGAGAACATAAGCCATAAGTATAGTAGAGAAAATCCAATTGGCAAAGGTGCACACACATAGGAGGCTTTTTTGGTTTTCCCTGGCTAAAAAAAGATTAAGACTAGGAGGGGAAAAAAATGTTTAAAGTTGTATTTATTTATTTAAAAAGAAAACAAATAGAGTTGAAAGTTAACATTATCAACTCCAACATGCTTACAACTATGGACAAGACAATTAATAAAACTGTTCTCAAGTTAACAGCTTTTAAAGGCTAGTGTTTATATGTTCAAAGGGAATGACGCCGTAGAACTTAAAAAGACAAATTAAAGTCCTACGTACAAATTTGAAATCTGAACTTTAAAAAGGGACATGAAACCCAAAATGTGTCTCATGATTCAGAAAGAGCATACAATTTAAAAAAAAAAAAAGTTTCAAATATGCTTCAATTATGAAATATATGCTTTGTTCACATGTTATTCTTTGTTGAAGAGATACCTAGTAGGGATGCACCGAAATGAAAATTCTGGACCAAAACCGATACCGAAAATTCAGTATGATCCTGCCCGAAAACCGAAATAGTTTTTTTCTTTTTTAACTACAGTGTGTGTGTGTAGCCGAGAGAGCTTGTAGGCGGGAAAGCTCCAACAAATGGACATGGTCACTTGTACAGTAGGGCGTGATCTGCAGTGAAACTGGAGCTCTATAAGGGAGAGCGTGGTTATAGCCAGACAACAATACGAGGTGGACATGTGTTTTGTTTTTGGGTGTAGTTATCCGTGCGATGAGCGTGGCTGCACCTGATCGTCTCTCATCGTATCTCCGCCTAGTTCCTGGTTCGGGTCTCACACTGACCCGTCAGATTATATGTCCTGAGCCCCAAATGGAGTCTGCCTATCACCAGGACCACTGGACTTAGCTACATCCTTATGTGCAAGGTGGTTATAGAAAGTTACTGTGCTTTTTTGTATACACTGTCTGGTGGGTGCTAATTTGTACCAACTGTGTGCGAGCTTGGGGCTTATGCATATATAGTGTGCACGCATATTTGCCTCAGGCGAATAGAATGTCTACGCACAAGAGGCTGATGTATGAGCACTGTAAATAAGGCTTAAAGATATTCACTGTGTGCTTAGGGCTGTGTCTGATAATATCAAGTGTTTATAAACATGTTACTTATCCTCCTTTGATATTTGTATTCACTATTCAGAACTTTGGTTTCCTTCTCTGCTGGTTTCACATATCATCATGTAATGGTACTTATGTGTGTGCTCTGTGTACCATGCCAGTGCTGTGCTGCTCACCTTATGCTAAGGATAGACAAGTAACTCAATAGAACAGGGGAGGGCTGTACATTTTTAGCCATTTTGGTCCTCTTTGGGCCGAAATTGGAATTGCACATTTTCGGCAGCCCAAATTTTGGTGCATCGCTAGTATTATTCTTTATTTAGTTTTGTGTAACAGAATCCGATTTAACCGTTTTTGTTTTGTTACCAATTATCAAAATAAAGTATAGTCCTAGAAAACTATTATTATATGCAAAACAGTAAGTCAAGTAATGAACTCAAACAGCAGCTCTAGGCTGGCATCAAATTTAAAATATGCTACACAATAATTTTGCCGAAAATAAAAGGCAAAAAACCCCAAAACAACAAAAAATGCTATTTTCGGCCGAAACTTTCTGCGGCCGAAATTTTGGTGCATCCCTAATACCTAGGTAGGTAGCGTGCACATGCTTGAAGCACTACATGACAGGAAATAGTGCTGCCATCTAGTGCTCTTGTTTATGGCAGCAGTTTTGCAACACTGTTATACATTTAGTACTGCAGACACGTGCACACTCCTGAACTTAATGTTCTGCTTTTCAACAAAGGATAACAAGAATACAAAATAAATAAGTAAATTGGAACGTTGTTTAAAGGAATAGTCTAGTCAAAATTAAACTTTCATGATTCAGATAGAAAGTTGCTTAAAATTGCATGCTCTGAGTCATGAAGGTTTTGGCTAAAATTTCTTTAACATTGTATGTTCTCTCTTAATTATGAAAGAAATGTTTTGGGTATTATGTCCCTTTAAGAAAAATGTTGGCTAATCATTTATTTAGACCATGGAGTAAATCCAGGATATTCAAGGGGGAAAAATCCCAATGAGGTGGTTATTCAGTCTGACATTCTAGTATACAGTTTTGTATATTGGGCTTTATTCTAAATAGGTTGCTTTTTTATTTTTTGCAAAAAGATTTTTTATTTCTTTGAAAATATTTAACAAACTTACATCTTTAGCTGAAATTGGTAGAAGTCACCCTCTCATAAAACGCCCTTTATTCTACAGAATCAAGCATTCTGTAACCAAATCTTCAGTGCAAGTAATTACAGATCCTGGCAACAGAAGTCATCTTGCAACACAAAACTGAAAAAAACCAACTGACTTGACAGACACCTGTCCTGAGAATCAAGTTCTTCTGTAAGTCACATGGGGCAGAATACACTTGATATAAAAATAAACATGCAACGGTAAAACTCCACTGAATTAGTAATGCATTTAATAATCATGAATATCCCTGTATCTGACAGAGCACATCTGACTATTACATCAAGCGAATCCCTTTAAAAGGGACACTCAAGTCAAAATTAAACTTTCATGATTCAGATACAGCATGCAATTTTAAACACATTTCAAATTTACTTCCATTAACAAAAAACATAATTTATGCTTACCTGATAAATTCCTTTCTTCTGTTGTGTGATCAGTCCACGGGTCATCATTACTTCTGGGATATTATCTGCTCCCCTACAGGAAGTGCAAGAGGATTCACCCAGCAGAGTTGCTATATAGCTCCTCCCCTCTACGTCACCTCCAGTCATTCGACCAAAGACCAACGAGAAAGGAGAAGCCAAGGGTGTAGTGGTGACTGGAGTATAATTTAAAAAATATTTACCTGCCTTAAAAAAAACAGGGCGGGCCGTGGACTGATCACACAACAGAAGAAAGGAATTTATCAGGTAAGCATAAATTATGTTTTCTTCTGTTATGTGTGATCAGTCCACGGGTCATCATTACTTCTGGGATACCAATACCAAAGCAAAAGTACACGGATGACGGGAGGGATAGGCAGGCTCATTATACAGAAGGAACCACTGCCTGAAGAACCTTTCTCCCAAAAATAGCCTCCGAAGAAGCAAAAGTGTCAAATTTGTAAAATTTGGAAAAAGTATGAAGCAAAGACCAAGTTGCAGCCTTGCAAATCTGTTCAACAGAGGCCTCATTCTTAAAGGCCCAAGTGGAAGCCACAGCTCTAGTAGAATGAGCTGTAATTCTTTCAGGAGGCTGCTGTCCAGCAGTCTCATAGGCTAAACGAATTATGCTACGAAGCCAGAAGGAGAGAGAGGTAGCCGAAGCCTTATGACCTCTCCTCTGACCAGAGTACACGACAAACAGGGAAGACGTTTGTCGAAAATCCTTAGTTGCCTGCAAGTAGAACTTGAGGGCACGAACTACATCCAGATTGTGTAGAAGACGTTCCTTCTTTGAAGAAGGATTTGGACACAAGGATGGAACAACAATCTCTTGATTGATATTCCTGTTAGAGACTACCTTAGGTAAGAACCCAGGTTTAGTACGCAGAACTACCTTGTCTGAGTGAAAGATCAGATAAGGAGAATCACAATGTAAGGCTGATAACTCAGAGACTCTTCGAGCCGAGGAAATAGCCATTAAAAACAGAACTTTCCAAGATAACAATTTTATATCAATGGAATGAAGGGGTTCAAACGGAACACCCTGTAAAACGTTAAGAACTAAGTTTAAACTCCATGGCGGAGCAACAGTTTTAAACACAGGCTTGATCCTAGATAAAGCCTGACAAAATGCCTGGACGTCTGGATTTTCTGACAGACGCTTGTGTAACAAGATGGACAGAGCTGAGATCTGTCCCTTTAATGAGCTAGCCGATAAACCCTTTTCTAAACCTTCTTGTAGAAAGGACAATATCCTAGGAATCCTAACCTTACTCCAGGAGTAATCTTTGGATTCACACCAGTATAGGTATTTACGCCATATTTTATGGTAAATCTTTCTGGTAACAGGCTTCCTAGCCTGTATCAGGGTATCAATAACCGACTCAGAAAAACCACGTTTTGATAAAATCAAGCGTTCAATTTCCAAGCAGTCAGCTTCAGAGAAGTTAGATTTTGATGTTTGAATGGACCCTGTATCAAAAGGTCCTGTCTTAGAGGTAGAGACCAAGGCGGACAGGATGACATGTCCACTAGATCTGCATACCAAGTCCTGCGTGGCCATGCAGGTGCTATTAGAATCACTGATGCTCTCTCCTGTTTGATTTTGGCAATCAATCGAGGAAGCAGCGGGAAGGGTGGAAACACATAAGCCATCCCGAAGTTCCAAGGTGCTGTCAAAGCATCTATCAGAACCGCTCCCGGATCCCTGGATCTGGATCCGTAGCGAGGAAGTTTGGCGTTCTGGCGAGACGCCATGAGATCTATCACTGGTTTGCCCCAACGTCGAAGTATTTGGGCAAAGACCTCCGGATGAAGTTCCCACTCCCCCGGATGAAAGGTCTGGCGACTCAAGAAATCCGCCTCCCAGTTCTCCACTCCCGGGATGTGGATTGCTGACAGGTGGCAAGAGTGAGACTCTGCCCAGCGAATTATCTTTGATACTTCCATCATTGCTAGGGAGCTTCTTGTCCCTCCTTGATGGTTGATGTACGCTACAGTCGTGATGTTGTCCGACTGAAACCTGATGAATCCCCGAGTCTTTAACTGGGGCCAAGTCAGAAGGGCATTGAGAACTGCTCTCAATTCCAGAATGTTTATTGGTAGGAGACTTTCCTCCTGACTCCATTGTCCCTGAGCCTTCAGAGAATTCCAGACAGCGCCCCAACCTAGTAGGCTGGCGTCTGTTGTTACAATTGTCCAGTCCGGCCTGCTGAATGGCATCCCCCTGGACAGATGTGGCCGAGAAAACCACCATAGAAGAGAGTTTCTGGTCTCTTGATCCAGATTCAGAGTAGGGGACAAGTCTGAGTAATCCCCATTCCACTGACTTAGCATGCACAATTGCAGCGGTCTGAGATGTAGACGTGCAAAGGGAACTATGTCCATTGCTGCTACCATTAAGCCGATCACCTCCATGCATTGAGCTACTGACGGGAGTTGAATGGAATGAAGGACACGGCATGCATTTAGGAGCTTTGTTAATCTGTCTTCTGTCAGATAAATCTTCATTTCCACAGAATCTATAAGAGTCCCTAAGAATGGAACTCTTGTGAGAGGAAAAAGAGAACTCTTCTTTTCGTTCACTTTCCATCCATGCGACCTTAGAAATGCCAGAACTATCTCTGTATGAGACTTGGCAGTTTGAAAGCTTGAAGCTTGTATCAGAATGTCGTCTAGGTACGGAGCTACCGAAATTCCTCGCGGTCTTAGTACCGCCAGAAGGGCACCCAGAACCTTTGTGAAGATTCTTGGAGCCGTAGCCAACCCGAATGGAAGAGCTACAAACTGGTAATGCCTGTCTAAGAAGGCAAACCTTAGATACCGGTAATGATCTTTGTGAATCGGTATGTGAAGGTAAGCATCCTTTAAATCCACTGTGGTCATGTACTGACCCTTTTGGATCATGGGTAAGATTGTTCGAATAGTTTCCATTTTGAACGATGGAACTCTTAGGAATTTGTTTAGGATCTTTAAATCCAAGATTGGCCTGAAAGTTCCCTCTTTTTTGGGAACCACAAACAGGTTTGAGTAAAACCCTTGTCCTTGTTCCGACCGCGGAACCGGATGGATCACTCCCATTAATAACAGGTCTTGTACACAGCGTAGAAACGCTTCTTTCTTTATCTGGTTTGTTGACAACCTTGACAGATGAAATCTCCCTCTTGGGGGGGAGAATTTGAAGTCTAGAAGGTATCCCTGAGATATGATCTCTAGCGCCCAGGGATCCTGAACATCTCTTGCCCAAGCCTGGGCGAAGAAAGAGAGTCTGCCCCCCACTAGATCCGGTCCCGGATCGGGGGCCCTCGGTTCATGCTGTCTTTGGGGCAGCAGCAGGTTTCCTGGCCTGCTTGCCCTTGTTCCAGGACTGGTTAGGTTTCCAGCCTTGTCTGTAACGAGCAACAGCTCCTTCCTGTTTTGGTGCAGTGGAAGTTGGTGCTGCTCCTGCTTTGAAATTCCGAAAGGGACGAAAATTAGACTGTCTAGCCTTAGTTTTGGCTTTGTCTTGAGGCAGGGCGTGACCCTTACCTCCTGTAATGTCAGCGATAATTTCTTTCAAACCGGGCCCAAATAAAGTTTGCCCCTTGAAAGGTATATTAAGTAATTTGGACTTAGAAGTTACATCAGCTGACCAGGATTTTAGCCACAGCGCCCTACGTGCCTGAATGGCGAATCCTGAGTTCTTAGCCGTAAGTTTGGTTAAATGTACTACGGCCTCCGAAATGAATGAATTAGCTAGTTTAAGGACTCTAAGCCTGTCCGTAATGTCGTCCAGCGTAGCTGAACTAAGGTTCTCTTCCAGAGACTCAATCCAAAATGCTGCCGCAGCCGTAATCGGCGCGATGCATGCAAGGGGTTGTAATATAAAACCTTGTTGAACAAACATTTTCTTAAGGTAACCCTCTAATTTCTTATCCATAGGATCTGAAAAAGCACAGCTATCCTCCACCGGGATAGTGGTGCGCTTAGCTAAAGTAGAAACTGCTCCCTCCACCCTAGGGACCGTTTGCCATAAGTCCCGTGTGGTGGCGTCTATTGGAAACATCTTTCTAAATATTGGAGGGGGTGAGAACGGCACACCGGGTCTATCCCACTCCTTAGTAACAATTTCAGTTAATCTCTTAGGTATAGGAAAAACGTCAGTACTCGCCGGTACCGCAAAGTATTTATCCAACCTACACAATTTCTCTGGTATTGCAACAGTGTTACAATCATTAAGAGCCGCTAAAACCTCCCCTAGTAATACACGGAGGTTTTCCAATTTAAATTTAAAATTTGAAATATCTGAATCCAATCTGCTTGGATCAGAACCGTCACCCACAGAATGAAGCTCTCCGTCCTCATGCTCTGCAAGCTGTGACGCAGTATCAGACATGGCCCTAGAATTATCAGCGCACTCTGTTCTCACCCCAGAGTGATCACGCTTACCTCTTAGTTCTGGTAATTTAGCCAAAACTTCAGTCATAACAGTAGCCATATCTTGTAATGTTATCTGTAATGGCTGCCCAGATGTACTAGGCGCCATAATATCACGCACCTCCCGGGCGGGAGATGCAGGTACTGACACGTGAGGCGAGTTAGTCGGCATAACTCTCCCCTCGCTGTTAGGTGAAATTTGTTCAATTTGTACAGATTGGCTTTTATTTAAAGTAGCATCAATACAGTTAGTACATAAATTTCTATTGGGCTCCACCTTGGCATTGGAACAAATGACACAGGTATCTTCCTCTGAATCAGACATGTTTAACACACTAGCAATAAAAACATGCAACTTGGTTACAATCTTATTTAACAAAAACGTATTGTGCCTCAAAGAAGCACTAAACGATTAAATGACAGTTGAAATAATGAACTGAAAAACAGTTAAAGCATCAATCTTTAAAAACAACACAACTTTTAGCAAAGGTTTGTTCCCATTAGCAAAGTAACACTAATTAAATTTGTAACAACGTTTGAAATCACAGTCACTATATAAGTCTCACAGCTCTGCTGAGAGAATCTACCTCCCTTCAAAGAAGTTTGAAGACCCCTGAGTTCTGTTAGAGATGAACCGGATCATGCAGAAATACAAGAGCAACTGACTGGAAATTTTTGATGCGTAGCAAAGAGCGCCAAAAACGGCCCCTCCCCCTCATACACAGCAGTGAGAGAGAAATGAAACTGTCATAATTAAAACAAGCAACCGCCAAGTGGAAAAATAATGCCCAAATATTTATTCACTCAGTACCTCAGAAATGCAAACGATTCTACATTCCAGCAAAAACGTTTAACATGAAAAATACCAATTAAAAGGTTTAATGTACTTTTACAGAGTAATTCCGGTGAAATACCATCCCCAGAATACTGAAGTGTAGAGTATACATACATGTCATTATAACGGTATGGCAGGATTTTCTCATCAATTCCATTCAGAAAATAAAAACTGCTACATACCTCAATGCAGATTCAACTGCCCGCTGTCCCCTGATCTGAAGCTTTTACCTCCCTCAGATGGCCGAGAAACAGCAATATGATCTTAACTACTCCGGCTAAAATCATAATAAAAACTCTGGTAGATTCTTCTTCAAACTCTGCCAGAGAGGTAATAACACGCTCCGGTGCTATTGTAAAATAACAAACTTTTGATTGAAGTTATAAAAACTAAGTATAATCACCATAGTCCTCTCACACCTCCTATCTAGTCTTTGGGTGCAAGAGAATGACTGGGGGTGACGTAGAGGGGAGGAGCTATATAGCAACTCTGCTGGGTGAATCCTCTTGCACTTCCTGTAGGGGAGCAGATAATATCCCAGAAGTAATGATGACCCGTGGACTGATCACACATAACAGAAGAAATCTGCACAGTCTTTATATTTACACTTTTTGAGTCACCAGCTCCTACTGAGCATGTGCAAGATTTCACAGAATACGTATATGCATTTTGTGATTGGCTGATAACTGTCACATGATACAGGGGGAGTAGAAAGAGACATAACTGACATTTGTCAGAAAAAAAATAAAAATCTATTACTCATTTGAAGTTCAGACTAAGTGCTATTGCATTGTATTTTTATGCAAATCTACTCTATTTACTGGTCCTTTAAGTATCTGTGGTGGCCAAACAGAAGATAGATGTAAATGAATACACAATTAACTAATAAGTTGCTTTGCATCATATATCAGAGTCCAACAAACAGTCACAAACTATACAGAATGTCAAATAATGTAGAGCGTATTTCAAATTGGTATCACTTTAACAAGCAGATTTGAACAATGGCTGCCTCTTTCAGAGCATGTTTCAGGCACTTGCTGCATATGCAAAAGCCTGTACCCATTTTTTAAAAGGTGAATTTAACTTAAAAACAGAATTTATGCTTACCTGATAAATTACTTTCTCCAACGGTGTGTTCGGTCCACGGCGTCATCCATAACTTGAGGGAATATCTCTTCCCCAACAGGAAATGGCAAAGAGTACAGCAAAAGCTGTCCATATGGTCCCTCCTAGGCTCCGCCCACCTCAGTCATTCGACCGACGGACAGGAGAAAAAAAACAGGAGAAACTATAGCGTGCCGTGGTGACTGTAGTTAAAGAAATAAATTTATCAAACCTGATTAAAAAACCAGGGCGGGCCGTGGACCGGACACACCGTTGGAGAAAGTAATTTATCAGGTAAGCATAAATTCTGTTTTCTCCAACATTGGTGTGTCCGGTCCACGGCATCATCCATAACTTGTGGGAACCAATACCAAAGCTTTAGGACACGGATGAAGGGAGGGAGCCAATCAGGTTACCTAAACAGAAGGCACCATGGCTTGAAATCCTTTGTTGCTTCTAGATAAAACTTTAAAGCACGGACTACATCTAAATTGTGTAACAAACGATCCTTCTTTGAAACTGGATTCGGACACAAAGAAGGTACAACTATTTCCTGGTTAATATTCTTGTTGGAAACAACCTTTGGAAGAAAACCAGGTTTTGTACGCAAAACGACCTTATCTGCATGGAACACCAGATAGGGCGGAGAACACTGCAGAGCAGATAACTCAGAAACTCTTCTAGCAGAAGAAATAGCAACTAAAAACAAAACTTTCCAAGATAACAACTTAATATCTATGGAATGTAAAGGTTCAAACGGAACCCCTTAGAGAACTGAAAGAACTAAATTTAAACACCAGGGAGGAGTCAACGGCCTGTAAACAGGCTTGATCCTGACCAAAGCCTGAACAAAGGCTTGAACATCTGGCACAGCTGCCAGTCGTTTGTGTAACAAGACAGATAAAGCAGAAATCTGTCCCTTTAGAGAACTTGCTGATAATCCCTTATCCAAACCCTCTTGTAGGAAGGAAAGGAATCCTAGGAATTTTAATCTTACTCCATGAGAAACCCTTGGATTCACACCAACAGATATATCTTTTCCATATTTTATGGTAAATCTTTCTAGTTACAGGTTTTCTGGCTTGTACCAGAGTATCTATCACAGAATCCGAAAACCCACGCTTAGATAAAATCAAGCGTTCAATTTCCAAGCCGTCAGCTGGAGAGAGACTAGATTTGGATGTTCGAATGGACCATGTACCAAAAGATCTTGTCTCAAAGGTAGCTTCCATGGTGGAGCTGATGACCTTCACCAGGTCTGCATACCAAGTCCTGCGTGGCCACGCAGGAGCTATCAAAATCACAGAGGCCCTCTCCTGTTTGATCCTGGCTACCAACCTGGGAATGAGAGGAAACGGTGGAAAAACGTAAGCTAGGTTGAAGGTCCAAGGCGCTACTAATGCATCCACTAGAGTTGCCCTGGGATCCCTGGATCTGGACCCGTAGCAAGGAACTTTGAAGTTCTGACGAGACGCCATCAGATCCATGTCTGGAATGCCCCATAATTGCGTCAACTGGGCAAATATCTCCGGGTGGAGTTCCCACTCCCCCGGATGGAATGTCTGACGACTCAGATAATCCGCCTCCCAGTTTTCCACTCCTGGGATGTGGATCGCAGATAGGTGGCAGGAGTGATCCTCCGCCCATTTTATGATCTTGGTCACTTCTCTCATCGCCAGGGAACTCCTTGTTCCCCCCTGATGGTTGATGTAAGCAACTGTCGTCATGTTGTCTGATTGGAATCTTATGAATCTGGCCTTTGCTAACTGAGGCCAAGCTTTGAGAGTATTGAATATCGCTCTCAGTTCCAGAATGTTTATCAGGAGAAGAGATTCTTCCCGAGACCATAGACCCTGAGCCTTCAGGGAGTCCCAGACCGCGCCCCAGCCCACTAGACTGGCGTCGGTTCTGACGATGACCCACTCTGGTCTGCGGAAGCTCATTCCCTGGGACAGATGATCCTGGGATAGCCACCAACGTAGTGAGTCTCTGGTCTCCTGATCTACTTGGATCACTGGAGACAAGTCTGTATAGTCCCCATTCCACTGTTTGAGCATGCACAGTTGTAATGGTCTTAGATGAATTCGCGCAAAAGGAACTATGTCCATTGCTGCAACCATCAATCCTACTACTTCCATGCACTGAGCTATGGAAGGTCGAGGAACAGAGTGAAGAACTTGACAAGCGTTTAGAAGCTTTGACTTTCTGACATCTGACAGGAAAATCTTCATTTCTAACGAATCTATTATTGTCCCCAAGAAGGGGACTCTTGTCGACGGAGACAGGGAACTTTTTTCTATGTTCACCTTCCAGCCGTGAGATCTGAGAAAGGCCAGAACGATGTCTGTGTGAGCCTTTGTCTTTGAAAGAGACGCTTGTATCAGAATGTCGTCCAAGTAAGGTGCCACTGCAATGCCCCTTGGTCTTAGAACCGCTAGAAGGGCTCCGAGTACCTTTGTGAAAATCCTTGGGGCCGTGGCTAGCCCGAATGGGAGAGCCACAAACTGGTAATGTTTGTCCAGAAAGGCGAACCTTAGGAACTGGTGATGATCTTTGTGGATAGGAATATGTAGATACGCATCCTTTAAATCCAAGGTAGTCATAAATTGACCCTCCTGGATTGAGGGTAAAATCGTTCGGATAGTTTCCATTTTGAATGATGGTACTTTGAGAAATTTGTTTAGAATCTTTAAATCTAGAATTGGTCTGAAGGTTCCCTCTTTTTTGGGAACTACAAACAGATTTGAGTAAAAACCCAGTCCTTGTTCCACAATTGGAACTGGGTGTATCACTCCCATTTTTAACAGGTCTTCTACACAATGTAAGAATGCCTGTCTCTTTATTTGGTTTAAAGATAAGTGAGACATGTGGAACCTTCCCCTTGGGGGTAGTTCCTTGAATTCCAGAAGATAACCCTGAGAAACTATTTCTAGTGCCCAGGGATCCTGAACATCTCTTGCCCAAGCCTGAGCGAAGAGAGAGAGTCTGCCCCCTACTAGATCCGGTCCTGGATCGGGGGCTGCTCCTTTATGCTGTTTTGGTAGCAGCAGCAGGCTTCTTGGCCTGTTTACCCTTGTTCCAGCCTTGCATCGGTTTCCAAGCTGGTTTGGTCTGCGAGGTATTACCCTCTTGTCTAGAGGCTGCAGAGTTGGAGGCCGGTCCGTTCCTGAAATTGCGAAAGGAACGAAAATTAGACTTATTCTTGGCCTTGAAAGGCCTATCTTGTGGGAGGGCATGGCCCTTACCCCCAGTGATGTCTGAGATAATCTCTTTCAACTCTGGTCCAAAAAGGGTTTTACCCTTGAAGGGGATATTAAGCAACTTTGTCTTGGAAGATACATCCGCTGACTTTAGCCAGAGCGCTCTGCAAGCCACAATTGCAAACCCAGAATTTTTCGCCGCTAATCTAGCTAACTGTAAAGCGGCATCTAAAATAAAGGAATTAGCTAACTTAAGTGTGTGTAATCTGTCCATAACCTCCTCATACGGAGTCTCTCTATTGAGCGACTTTTCTAGTTCCCCGAACCAGAACCACGCTGCTGTAGTGACAGGAACAATGCACAAAATAGGTTGTAGGAGGTAACCTTGCTGAACAAAAATCTTTTAAAGCAAACCCTCCAATTTTTTATCCATAGGATCTTTGAAAGCACAATTATCCTCGATAGGAATTGTAGTGCGCTTGTTTAGTGTAGAAACTGCCCCCTCGACCTTAGGGACTGTCTGCCATAAGTCCTTTCTGGGGTCGACCATAGGAAATAATTTCTTAAATATAGGAGGGGGAACAAAAGGTATGCCGGGCTTCTCCCACTCCTTGTTCACTGTGTCCGCCACCCGCTTGGGTATAGGAAAAGCATCGGGGTGCACCGGAACCTCTAGGAACTTGTCCATCTTACACAATTTTGCTGGAATGACCAGGTTGTCACAATCATCCAGAGTAGATAACACCTCCTTAAGCAGTGCGCGGAGGTGCTCTAATTTAAATTTAAATGTCACAACATCAGGGTCTGCCTGTTGAGAAATTCTACCTGAATCTGAAATTTCCCCATCTGACAAAACCTCCCTCATGGCCCCTTCAGAATGGTGTGAGGGTATGACAGAACAATTATCATCAGCGCCCTCCTGCTCTACAGTGTTTAAAACAGAGCAATCGCGCTCTCTCTGAAATGCAGGCATTTTGGATAAAAAAACAGAATTTATGTTTACCTGATAAATTACTTTCTCCAACGGTGTGTCCGGTCCACGGCGTCATCCTTACTTGTGGGATATTCTCTTCCCCAACAGGAAATGGCAAAGAGCCCAGCAAAGCTGGTCACATGATCCCTCCTAGGCTCCGCCTACCCCAGTCATTCGACCGACGTTAAGGAGGAATATTTGCATAGGAGAAACCATATGATACCGTGGTGACTGTAGTTAAAGAAAATAAATTATCAGACCTGATTAAAAAACCAGGGCGGGCCGTGGACCGGACACACCGTTGGAGAAAGTAATTTATCAGGTAAACATAAATTCTGTTTTCTCCAACATAGGTGTGTCCGGTCCACGGCGTCATCCTTACTTGTGGGAACCAATACCAAAGCTTTAGGACACGGATGAAGGGAGGGAGCAAATCAGGTCACCTAAATGGAAGGCACCACGGCTTGCAAAACCTTTCTCCCAAAAATAGCCTCAGAAGAAGCAAAAGTATCAAACTTGTAAAATTTGGTAAAAGTGTGCAGTGAAGACCAAGTCGCTGCCCTACATATCTGATCAACAGAAGCCTCGTTCTTGAAGGCCCATGTGGAAGCCACAGCCCTAGTGGAATGAGCTGTGATTCTTTCAGGAGGCTGCCGTCCGGCAGTCTCGTAAGCCAATCTGATGATGCTTTTAATCCAAAAAGAGAGAGAGGTAGAAGTTGCTTTTTGACCTCTCCTTTTACCAGAATAAACAACAAACAAGGAAGATGTTTGTCTAAAATCCTTTGTAGCATCTAAATAGAATTTTAGAGCGCGAACAACATCCAAATTGTGCAACAAACGTTCCTTCTTCGAAACTGGTTTCGGACACAAAGAAGGCACGACTATCTCCTGGTTAATGTTTTTGTTAGAAACAACTTTTGGAAGAAAACCAGGTTTAGTACGTAAAACCACCTTATCTGCATGGAACACCAGATAAGGAGGAGAACACTGCAGAGCAGATAATTCTGAAACTCTTCTAGCAGAAGAAATTGCAACCAAAAACAAAACTTTCCAAGATAATAACTTAATATCAACGGAATGTAAGGGTTCAAACGGAACCCCCTGAAGAACTGAAAGAACTAAGTTGAGACTCCAAGGAGGAGTCAAAGGTTTGTAAACAGGCTTGATTCTAACCAGAGCCTGAACAAAAGCTTGAACCTCTGGCACAGCTGCCAGTTTTTTGTGAAGTAACACAGACAAGGCAGAAATCTGTCCCTTCAAGGAACTTGCAGATAATCCTTTCTCCAATCCTTCTTGAAGAAAGGATAGAATCTTAGGAATCTTTACCTTGTCCCAAGGGAATCCTTTAGATTCACACCAACAGATATATTTTTTCCATATTTTGTGGTAAATTTTTCTAGTTACAGGCTTTCTGGCCTGAACAAGAGTATCAATAACAGAATCTGAGAACCCTCGTTTTGATAAGATCAAGCGTTCAATCTCCAAGCAGTCAGCTGGAGTGAGACCAGATTCGGATGTCTGAACGGACCTTGAACAAGAAGGTCTCGTCTCAAAGGTAGCTTCCATGGTGGAGCCGATGACATATTCACCAGATCTGCATACCAAGTCCTGCGTGGCCACGCAGGAGCTATCAAGATCACCGACGCCCTCTCCTGATTGATCC